>NC_056741.1:1512916415-1513216415 GCF_019279795.1 Protopterus annectens
AAAATGATAAAAACAACTTTAAGTAAAAAAATTATGTTTTAGAATATTCTGTTCCCAGTTGACCATGACAAGGTTTGTATAAACTGGGGGCATTCTTGCTCCCATTGCTACACTTGATATTTGATGTTCTTCGTGATTCACTGTTGCAGTCATTACATTAGGGTTATCCTGCTGGCAGGTTGCCCTCAGTCGGCCTGAATTCCAAAGTCTTGGGTCCTGCGTCAGTTGCTGTTGCCTCTTCCCTGACGTCAGGTCGTCAGGGGTATAAAAGATGCAGCTGACGCCATTTTATTTAGTCTTTCTTGCCACGCGGTGCCCGAAGCAGAAGCAGTTCGCAAGTGCCGGTCGGCCGACTCCTGAGATTTTCGCGTTCGAGTTTCAGATCCGAAGTCTTCATTAAAAGCTGGTACCCTGTTAGAAACTTTTTTCTTGCTCCATACCGATGTCAGAAAAAGTTAATTGCATTTCTTGTGGGAAGCAAATACCTCGTAAGGACTTTCATTCTTACTGTATTCCTTGCCTAGGCCCTGACCACGATGTTGCTAGTTGTCTGTTTTGTGCTAGATTTAACCAACGCACTATTAAGCGTCGTTACGATTTTGCATTAAGCTATTTTGGGCGAAGATTTAATTATACAATGTCATTGGATAGCCATCCGACTACTGGAGTTCACAAAAAACGCAAAGAAAAAGACAGGCAACCAAAGTCAAAAACCGACAACGAAGCTTCTCCTAAGCAAGTCGCCGTTTCTCAGTGAGGCGCTTTCACAGCCCCTGACGCCTGCTACTTTAGAGTCGCAGGCCGCTACCGACTCCCACGTGGAGTCAGCCAGGCCGCAGGAAACTCAAGGATGTTCTTCGTGTTTCACTGTTGCAGTCATTACACTTGGGTTATCCTGCTGGCAGGCTACCCTCAGTCGGCCTGAATTCCAAAGTCTAGGTCCGCCGTTGCTGTCACCTCTTCCCTGACGTCAGTGCGCCAGGGGTATAAAAGATGGAGTGGACACCATTTTCTTCAGTCTTTCTTGCCGCGCGGTGCCCGAAGCAAAAGCAGTTTGCAAGTGCCGGTCGGCTGACTCCTGAGTTTTTCATATTCGAATTTCAGATCCGAAGTCTTCATTAAAGCGATGTACCCCGTTGGGGAAACTTTTTTCTTGCTCCAGACCGATGTCAGAAAAAGTTAATAATTGTATTTCTTGTGGGAAGCAAATACCTCATAAGGATTTTCATTCTTACTGTATTCCTTGCCTAGGCCCTGACCATAACGTTGCTAGTTGTCGGTTTTGTGCTAGATTTAACCAACGCACTATTAAGCATTGGTACGATTTTGCATTCCGTTACTTTGGCAGAAGATTTAATTATATAATGCCGTCGGAACAGCCGACTACCGGAGTTTATAAAAAGCGCAATGACAAAGAAAAGGACAGGCATCCGAGATCCAAAACTGACGAGGCTTCTGCTAGGCCTGTCGCCGGTTCTCAGGCGCTTTCCCAGCCCCTGACACCTGCTACCTCAGAGCCACAGGCCGCTTCCGACTCCCACGTGGAGCCGACTAGGCTGCTGGAAACTCAAGGTAATGGACACTCAGAAACTATTCCCTCAGATGGGTCCAGAGCCACTGAGCAGGCATCAGCTTCTGAGGGTGTTTTCAGGCCTACACAGTTATATGTGAAACCTACTTCAGCTTCAAAGGCAAAGACTAAAGCATCTCTAAAGACAAAGAAACAAGTACAGCATTCTCCTGGACAGGCCTCCATGCCTAAAAAACAGATGCTTAAAATGGCCGAAGACCGAATTACTTTGATCAGGGGTTCCCATCCCCCTCCTGATAAGAGGTCTAGGCAAGAGTTAGATTATGAATCTTCAGACCAGGTTTCCTTTTCCTCTGATTCCTCCTCTGAAGAGGAATACACTCTTCCTCCCTATGAGGATTCTGATGCTGAAGAATCTATCCCTTCAGCCTCTCCTCCTGTGGTATATTCTCTTGGGGAGACACTGCATACTATGAGGGAACATTTCCACTAGGAGAGCCAAGATTACTCAGAATCCAAGAAAAGGCTCAGAGACTTCCTTTTATTGCCTCAGCACAGGCCCCTGGCTATCCCACCTGTTTTAGACATTGTAGATAATGTTTTCTCAGAGTCCAGTCTATCTCCAGACTCTTTACCACCAGCTCCTGTTAAGCCAGACAGATACTATAGGGTTCCTGACTCACATAAATTTCTTTATAAAAACCCTGCTGCTGACCCAGAAATTATCTCTCAGGGTCCCAAAGGGGTCAAGGCTTCTACTGCAAAAAACCATATCCCCTCTGATAGGGATTCTAGGGCCATAGACAGATGGGGTAAAAAGATTTATACTTCTGCTACCTTGGCTGTAAGAGCTTTAAATTGCCAATTTCATATGCTTAAATATCAGCAATATCTTATGTCATTGCTTAAACAGAAAATGTTAACAAATACAGAAGGTGCAGACAACAAAGAAATGCAGGATTTATTCCATGCAGCTGAACAAGTTGGAAAGCATACTTTGCAATGTGGTTTTGATTCTCTAGAGGCCTCCTGCAGGGCCGCTATTACAGGTTCTGTCATTAGGAGGCATGCTTGGTTAAAATAACAGAATCTTCCAGATCATGTTAAAGCAAAACTATTAGATGCTCCATTACAGCATGATACTTTGTTTGGTGTTAAAGCAGAAGTTGAAGAAAATGGAGAACAAAGCTAAATCTATGGAAACAGTCAAGTATTTCTTGCAGGTACAGCCTCCCAGATTTAGCAGGAACTGGCCTACAAAGAATTGGTCCTTTCCAGTGTCAGGTAGGCCACAAAAAGGCAGATACAGACACCCCAGAGGCAGATCACAGCCCCAAGGCTCATACAGGCCTAAACAATGGGGGTGCTTCTACCTCCAAGAGCAGAGAGGAAAAATCACAGCTGCACTGGAAACAGTCTCAATGACTTCCCCCTTCCAGCACCAAGCACTTCTCTTTTGGCAGCTCCTCTGGGGGGGAAACTAGCATTTTTTTCACAAAATTGGCACATGATCACCCAGGACAAATGGGTCCTAAATATAGTATCGCAAGGCTACAGGTTCCACTTCCACACCCTGCCAAGGCCAAACGGTATGCCATACCTGCCATGCAATCAATGGGCAGAGGCACAAAAACAAGTTTCATCCTTCATGAACATGAGGGCCATTCATCAAGTACAAGAGCAGGGACAAGGATTCTATCCAAGGCTGTTCTTGGTACCCAGAATGGACAAAGCCTGGAGACCAATACTGGACCTCTATTCTAAACACATATCTGGATATTCCAAAATTCAAAATGTTGACTCTACAGCAGCTTCTGCCCATGTTGGGCAAGAAGGCTTGGCTTTGTTACTTTAGATCTAAAAGAGGCATACCTGCATGTTCCAATCAGACAAACATGCAGAAGATACCTCAGATTCAAAGCTGGCTCAATGCACTACCAATTCTCTGCACTGCCCTTTGGCTTATCTACTGCGCCCAGGGTCTTCACAAAGTGCTTGGCACCAGTAATTGCATACTGCAGACAAAGAGGAATACAAATATATCCTTACTTGGATGACTGCCTCATTCAAGCAGAGAACAAGGACATTCTACTACAGCATCTGGCGTTTGTAAAGAGATTACTACCATGCCTAGGGTACACAGTCAACGAACAGAAATCAAAACTAGTACCCTCTCAAGAGATAATATTCCTGGGTGCAAGCTTAAATACAACTGCCTAGATGGCTTATCTTACGCCAGACAAACAAAGACAACTGACTACCTATTTCAAACTGTTGGCAACAAAGGCCCAGTTATCTGCAAGAAAAATTCTGCAGGCTTTGGGCTTCATGGCATCCTGCATTCTACTAATTCCATATGCAAGACTGCATATGAGGAAACTTCAATGGTACCTAAAAAGTGTTTGGACTCAACATTGCCACAGCCTGGAAACAATAGTTACTCTCATTCCCTGCCTGCAACAGGAGTTTTGATGGTGAGCGAAGGCCTGTCACCAAAACAAGGGACAGTCATTCACTCTACCCCCAGCCATACAGACATTAACAATGGATGCATCGTATTATGCCTGGGGAGCCCACATGGCAGGAAGATGTATTCAGGGCACATGGTCCGCAAACCAAATGCATCTACATATCAATCAAAAAGAGATGCTAGCTGTTCAAAATGTCTTGACAGCCTTCAAGGACCTATTTCATCCGGGACAACTACTGATAAAGACAGACAATACCACTGTCATGTGGTACATAAACAAGCAGGCAGGCACTCATTCTTACCCCTTTGCAGACTAGCCATGACTTTGTGGGACACAGCATTGACTTACCAAGTACATCTGCAGGCACAATTCCTGCCAGGAAAGATAAATACTCTGGCAGACGAACTAAGCAGAAACCTCATGGATCCCCCCAGATAGATCTATTTGCCTCACCTCACAACTGCCAACTAAAGAGATTTTGCACAAGGACTTATCACAGACAAGCATGGAAAGTGGATGCCCTATCTTTCAGCTGGAAAAACTTAACAGTATATGCCTTTCCTCCTCTGCATCTCCTCCCCAAGGTACTCCTAAAGGTCAGACAGGAGAAGCCAAAAATGATACTGATTGCCCCAGACTGGCCAAGCCAGTACTGGTATCCAAGCCTAAGGAACTTGTCTCAATGCCAAGCCTGGACCTTACCTCAAGTGCCTCATCTACTGTCCCAGCAGAACAATCAGATCCTGCATAGCCAACTCAAGACCTTAAATCTGGCAGCATGGCGGATAATGTAGTCATACAAATCACACCTCTCACTAAAGCGGTGATGGATGTCATTTTGGAGGCCAGGAGGCCTAGTACTAGAAAATCCTATGCTGGAAAATGGAAGAGATTCTGCGCTTGGAACCAGGCACTAGGAATTGACACAGCTGTAGCAAACATTCCTCAGATTTTGCAAAACTTGACTGAGATGCTGGACAAAGACCTATCTTTTTCATCTATAAAAATTCATGCCTCTGCCATTTCGGCTCATTACAATACAGAGCCGCCAATCTTTTCTCATCCTTTATTAAGGCAGTACCTCAGAGGTGCCAAAAATTTAAGGCCTCAAAGGAGATCACCAATACCTGCTTGGGACCTTAATTATGTCTTGGAAAAACTCACCCTGCCTCCTTTCGAGCCAGCCGGTACAGCTGATATTAAGTTTTTATCTTGGAAAACAGCTCTGCTCCTAGCAATAACTTCTGCAAGATGAGTCTCAGAGCTACAGGCACTCATGGCTGGTGGAACCTTTTTTATCATTTTTCATCCAGACAGGGTTTCTCTGAGGACGAACCCGACATTTATGCCTAAGGTAGTGTCCACTGTGGCCCTTAACCAAACTGTTCATCTGCCTACCTTTTATCCAAGCCCACAGAATAACGGGGAGAGAATTCTGCATTCTTTGGACATACACAGACAGCTACGCTTCTATTTGAACAGAACCAAAGCTTTCAGAAAGACAGAGCAATTACTAGTGGCATATGCTGCAGGATCACAAGGAAAAGCTATCTCAAAGCAGACTATTTCAAAGTGGATAGGTCACTGCATTAATTTCTGCTATTCACAACATGGCAAGCCAAAACCTAAGGGCATTCGGCCACATTCGACCAGAGCAGCAGCCACTTCAGCAGCCTTCCTCAGGGGAGTACCAACCAAAGATATTTTAGAGGCTGCCACTTGGAGTTCAGTGCACACCTTCACAAAGCACTATCACTTACCACTCTAAATCCAGGGCAAGCTTTACCACTGCAGTTCTGCAGGGCCTCCTAGCCGTTCCTAATGCTATTTAGCTCCAGCCTCCCAACCTTAGCTTTGGGATTCAACCCAATTGTAATGACTGCAACAGTGAAATACGAAGAACATAGTACAGTTGTGTACACTTACTATAAATGTAAATGTTCGAGTGTATTCACTGTTGCAGTCCAGGTTACTCACCCGCCATCCCCCATTTCTTTGCTGGAACTTATCTGTACTTCTCTATTTTATACAGCCTATGTGGTGTATTTGCTTGTAGATGAAGGCAAAATATATACTTTGGTGCATGCATGTTTTATTGACTTATTTTTAGCCTACCCTTATGGTGGCACTTGACATCTGGGGCAAAAAAAACTGAAGGAAATGGCGTCGGCTGCATCTTTTATACCCCTGGTGCACTGACATCAGGGAAGAGGCGACAGCAACCGACGACGGACCTAGACTTTGGAATTCAGGCCGACTGAGGGTAGCCTGCCAGCAGGATAGCCCAATTGTAATGACTGCAACAGTGAATACACTTGAACATCTACATTTATGGTAAGTGTACACAACTGTACTTATTGGAGCGTCGGATGTTATTCCCTCAGATGGGTCCGGAGCCGCTGAGCAGGCATCAGCTTCTGAGGGTGTATTCAGACCTAAACAATTGTATATTAAACCGACTTCAAAGACCAAGACTAAAACACCTTTAAAGGCAAAGAAACAAGTTCACCAGTCACAAGGACAGGCCTCCATGCCTAAAAAACAGATGCTCAAAATGGCCGAAGACTTAATATACCTTGATCAGGGGTTCCCATCCCCCTCCTGATAAGAGGCCTAGGCAAGAGACAGACTGTGAATCTTCAGGTTAGGTTTCCATTTCTTCTGATCAGGAATATTCTCTTCCTCCTATGAGGATTCTGATGCCGAAGAATCAATTTCTTCAGCTTTTCCTCCTGAGGACTAGGACTACTCTTTTGGGGAAACCTTGCATACCATGAGGGAGCACTTCCACTGGGAAAGCCAAGATTTTTCAGAATCTAGGAAAAGGCTCAGAGACTTCCTTTTACTACCTCAACACAGGCTTCTAGCTATTCCACCTGTGTTGGACATTGTAGATGATGTGTTGGAGTCCAGTCTGACCCCTGACTCTCTACCTCCAGCTCCGGTTAAGCCGGACAGATACTACAGGGTCCCTGACTCTCATAAATTCCTTTTCAAAAACCCTACTGCAGACCCAGAAACTATTTCTCAGGGTCCAGAAGGGGTCAAGGCTTCTACTGCAAAAAATCCTACCCCCTCTGGCAGGGATTCTAGGGCTCTGGATAGATGGGGAAAAAAAGATTTACACATCTGCTACTTTGGCTATAAGGGCCTTAAATTGCCAGTTTCATATGCTCAAATATCAGCAGTATATCATGACACTGCTTAAAGAGAAAATGATGACAAATTCTGAATGTGCAGAAAACAAAGGAATGCAGGATTTATTGCATCCAGCTGAACAAGTTGGAAAGCATACTTTGCAATGTGGGTTTGATTCTCTGGAGGCCTCCTGCAGGGCCGCTGTTACGGGTTCTGTCATTAGGAGACATGCTTGGTTAAAGGAACAAAATCCTGCCTGACCATGTTAAAGAAAAATTATTAGATGCTCCTTTGCAACATGATACCTTGTTTGGTGTTAAGGCAGAAGAGGTGTTAAAGAAAATGGAGGACAAAGCTAAATCTATGCAAACGGTCAAGGATTTCTTACAGGTATAGCCACCTAGATTTAGCAGACGCTGGCCTGCAAAGAATTGGTCCTTTCCAGTCTCAGACAGATCTCAAAGGGGCAGATCCAGATGCCCTAGAGGCAGATCACAGCCGCAAGGATCCTACAGGTCTAAGCAGTGGAGTGCTTCTACCTCCAAAGGTGGAGAGGACAAATCACAATCATACAGGAAACAGTCCCAATGACTTCCCCTTGCCTGCGCCAAGCACTTTTCTTCTAGCAGCACCCTTAGGGGGAAAACTAACACTTTTTTCTCAAAATTGGCACATTATAACCCAGGACAAATGGGTTCTAGACATAGTGTCACAAGGCTACAAGTTTCATTTCCATACCCTGCCAAGGGCAAATGGTTGGCCAGACCTGCCAAAAAATCAATGGGCAGAGGCTCAAAAACAAGTCGCAGCTCTCATGGACATGAGGGCTATTCAACAAGTACCACAGCAAGAGCAGGGACAAGGATTTTACTCAAGACTGTTCTTGGTACCCAGAAAGGGCAAAGCATGGAGACCAGTACTGGACCTATCTATTCTAAACACTTTCCTGAATATACCAAAATTCAAGATGTTGACCTTACAGCAGCTTCTGCCCATGCTGGGCAGCAAGGCTTGGCTCGTGACGTTAGACCTAAAAGAGGCATACCTGCATGTCCCAATCAGACAGTCATGCAGAAGATACCTCCGATTCAAGGCTGGCTCAAAGCATTACCAATTCTCTGCACTGCCCTTTGGCTTATCTACTGCACAAGGGTCTTCACAAAGTGCCTGGCACCAGTAATTGCTTACTGCAGACAGAGGAATACAAATATATCCTTACTTGGACGACTGCCTCATACGAGCAGAGAACAAGGACATTCTACTACAGCATCTGACTTTTGTGATAAGACTTTTAACATGCCTAGGGGTACACAGTCAACAAAAAGAAATCAAAACTAGTACCCTCTCAAGAGATAATATTCCTGGGTGCAAGCTTAAATACAGCTGCCCAGATGGCTTATCTCACTCCAGACAAACAAAGGCAACTGACTACCTATTTCAAGGAAATGGCAACAAAGGCCCAGTTATCTGCAAGAAAAATTCTGTAGGTTGCCTTCAATCGGCCTGAATAACAAAGTCTTGGGGTCCTGCGTTGGTTGCTGTCTCCTCTTCCATGATGTCAGGTCGTCAGTGGTATAAAACATGCAGCCAACACCATTTTATTCAGTCTTTCTTGCCGCGCAGTGCCTGAAGCAGAAGCAGTTTGCAAGTACCGGTCGGACGACTCCTGAAATTTTCATATTCAAGTTTCTGAACCAAAGTCTTCAAACTAAAGCTAAGTACGCTGTTGGGGAAACTTTTTCTTGTTTCTTACCGATGTCAGTAAAAGTTAGTAATTGCATTACTTGTGGGAAGCAAATACCTCATAAGGACTTTCATTTGTACTGTATTCCTTGCCTAGGCCCAAATCACAATGTGCCTTGCTGTCTGTTTTGTGCTAGGTTTAACCAACGCACTATTAAGCGTCTGTATATTTTTGCTTCTGAATATTTTGGTGCAAGATTTATTTATGCTGAAATGTCGGTTAGCAATCCTACTACCGGAGTTCATAAAAAACGCAAGGAAAAAGATAGAGACAGACTGTTGAGGTCCAAAACTGACAACGAAGCTTCTCCTAAGCCAGTCGCCGGTTTGCCAGTACTCAGTGAGGTGCTTTCGCAGCCCCTGATACCCGCTACATTTGAGTCGCAGGCCTCTACCGAGACTCATTCGGAGTCTGGTATGCCGCGAGATTCTCATAGTATTGAACCTGCAGATGTCTCTCCCTTGGATGGGTCCGGAGTCGTTGAGCAGGCACCGGCTTCTGAGGGTGTTTTCAGGCCTCAACATTTTTATATCAAACCGACGCCAGCAACAAAAACAAGGTCAAAAACAGCTTCTATGTCTAAAAAACTGACGCATGAGCCACGTGCTCAGGCCCCTATGCCTAAAAAACAGATGATCAAAATGACTGACGATTTATTTACCTTGATCAGGGGTTCCCAGCCCCCCCAGCTAAGAGGCCTAGGCAAAGCACTGATTATGAATCTTCAGATCAGGTTTCCATTTCTTCTGATTCTTCTTCTGATCAGGAATTTTCCATTCCGCCCTATGAGGATTCTGATGCAGAGGAATCAATCCCATCTACATCTCCTCCTGAGGATTAATCTTTTGGAGAGACTTTGCTTACTTTAAGGGAACATTTTCACTGGGAGAGTCAGGACTTCTCTGAATCAAAAAAGAGGCTTAGGGATTTCCTCCTTCTTCCTCAGCATAGGCCTTTGGCAATACCTCCTGTATTAGACATTGTTGATGATGTGTTCTCGGAATCAAGCATGGCTCCTGATTCCCTGCATCCGGCTTCTAGTAAGCCAGACAGATACTACAGGGTTCCTGACTCCCACAAATTGTTTTTCAAAAATCTTGCTGCTGATCCTGAGACTATTTCTCACGGTCCCAAGGGTATAAAGGCCTCTACAGCCAAAAATCCTACCCCCTCTGATAGAGATTCCAGGGTGCTGGATAGATGGGGCAAGAAGGTTTATACATCTGTCAGGGCTTTAAACTGCCAGTTTCATATGCTTAAATATCAACAGCATGTTATGGGCTTACTGAAACAGAAAATGATGATTTCTAATTGTGTGGAAAATAAGAGTTACAGGAATTATTGCATTCAGCAGAACAGGTTGGAAAGCATACTTTGCAATGTGGTTTTGATTACTTGGAGGCCTCTTGTAGGGCCGCCGTTACTGGATCTGTGATTAGAAGGCATGCCTGGCTCAAGGAGCAAAATCTGCCTGATCATGTTAAAGCTAAATTGTTGGATGCCCCTTTGCAGCATGATACTCTGGTAATAAGGCAGAAGAGGTTTTAAAGAAATTGGAAGACAAAGCAAAATCTATGCAAACTGTAAAAGATTTCTTGCAAGTGCAGCCACCCAGATTCAGTAGGCACTGGCCTACCAAAAATTGGTCCTTTCCTGTGTCCAACACAGCCACTCAGGGCAAATCCATGCACTCAAAAGGCTCCAGATACCAATCACAGGGTTCTTACAGGTCAAAGCAATGACCCTACAGTAAGCAGTCTCAGTGACTTTACTCTACTATCACCAATCACTTATCTTTTGGCAGCCCCTTTGGGGAGAAAACTAGCACTTCATGCTCAAAATTGGCAGTTATTACCCAGGACAACTGGGTATTAAACATAGTATCCCAGGGGTACAGATTTAATTTCCATACCTTGCCAGTTCCAAACAGACGGCCGGATCTGCCACAAAACCAGTGGGCAGAGGCCCAGAAAGAAGTCATGTCCCTCATGCATATGGGGGCTATTCAACCGGTATCAGAAAAGGAAAAAGGACAAGGTTTTTATTCAAGACTGTTCCTGGTACCCAGAAAAGACCATTCATGGTGTCCAGTACTGGACTTATCGATTTTGTACACGTTTCTGGACATTCCAAAATTCAAAATGCTGACTTTACAACAGCTACTGCCTATGCTAGGCAGGAATGCTTGGTTAGTAACTTTAGACTTAAAAGAGGCATACCTGCATATCCCAATAAGGGAAACATGCAGAAGATACCTCCGCTTCAAAGCAGATTTTTTGCATTACCAATTCTCTGCACTGCCCTTTGGCTTATCTACTGCGCCCAGGGTCTTTACAAAGTGTCTGGCACCAGTAATTGCATTCTGCAGACAAAGAAGCATTCAAATCTATCCTTATCTGGACGATTGTCTCATTCAAGCAGAGGACAAAGACACTCTTCTTCAACATCTGGCGTTTGTAAAAAGGCTTCTAGCATGCCTAGGGTACACCATAAACTAAAAGAAATCACAACTGGTACCCTCTCAAATAATTACATTCCTGGGTGCAAGCTTGAATACAACTGCCCAGATGGCTTACCTCACGCCAGACAAAGGCAACTGACAACATACTTCAAACAAATGGCAATAAAAACCCAGTTATCTGCAAGACAAATTCTGCAGGCTTTGGGGTTCATGGCATCCTGCATTTTACTAATTCCATATGCGAGACTGCATATGAGGAAACTTCAATGGTACCTAAAAAGTATATGGAGTCAACATTGTCACAGCCTCATTCCCTGCCTACAACAGGATTTTCTTTGGTGGGCAGAGACATGGCACCAAAACAAGGGACTGTCATTCACTCTACCCCCTGCCACCCAAACCCTAACTACAGACGCATCAGACTATGCTTGGGGGCCCACCTGGCAGGGAGATGCATTCAGGGCAAATTGAGCCCAAACCAAATGCATCTGCATATCAACCTGAAAGAGATGCTAGCTGTCAGAATGCTCTGACAGCCTTCAAGGACTTACTTCATCCAGGACAACTACTGATAAAAAAGGATAACACCACAGTTATGTGGTACATAAACAAGCAGGGGGGTACACATTCCTACCCCCTTTTGCAGACTAGCCATGGCCTTGTGGAACACAGCCTTGACTTGCCAAATACATCTTCAAGTTCAATTCCTGCCAGGAATGCAAAATACTCTGGCAGTCGACCTAAGCTGAAATCTTATGGACCCGCACAAATGGAAACTGGATCCACAAATCTTCCAGCGTGTTGACACAGAAATGGGGGATCCCAGACATAGATCTATTTGCCTGTCCCCAAAATTATCAGCTGGTCAAATTCTGCACAAGAACTCATCACAAAGAAGCATGGAAAGTGGAAAGTGGATGCCCTATCCCTCAGCTGGAAAAACCTATCAGTCTATGCCTTTCCCCTCTACCTCTGCTCTCCAAGGTCTTACTAAAAGTCAGACAGGAAAAAACAAAAATGATCCTAATTGCTCTGGACTGGCCTCACCAGCACTGGTGTAGCCAATTCTAAGGAATATGTCTCACCTTCCTCTGTGGTATATGCCTCAAATACCTCATCTACTGTCTCAGCAGAACTATCAAATTCTGCACACATGGCTCCAAACTCTGAATGTTGCAGCATGGTTAATCAACTAATTCTTCAAAAGACACCTCTCAGTAAATCTGTGATGGATGTCATTTTGGAAGCCAGAAGGCCTAGTACTAGAAAAAACTTGTGCTGATAAATGGAAGAGATTCTGTGCTTGGAACCAAACACAAGGACTAGACACAGCAAAACCCAATATTCCTCAGATTTTATAATTGACTGAGATGCTTGATAAGGGTCTTTCTTTTTCATCAATAAAAATCCATGCCTCTGCCATCTCAGCTCATTACAGCACAGAGCCTCCCCTCTTTTCTCATCCTCTGATTAAACAGTATCTTTGAGGGGCCAAAAATTTAAGGCCTCCCAGAAGATCACCAACTTCTGCATGGGACCTCAATTTTGTGCTGGAAAAACTCGCCCTGCCTCCTTTTGAACCAGCAGCTACTGCGGATATAAAATTCCTATCTTGGAAAATAGCTTTTCTCTTGGCAGTCACTTCAGCAAGAAGGGTTTCAGAACTACAGGCTCTCATGGCAGCGGAGCCTTTTATTATATTTTACCCAGACAGGGTGTCCCTCAGGACCAATCCTTCTTTTATGCTTAAGGTGGTATCCAGTGTGGCTCTTAACCAGACCATTCATCTGCCAACTTTTTACTCAAATCCGCAGAACAAGGGGGAGCAGATTCTGCATTCATTGGATGTACACAGACAACTAAGATTCTACTTAAACAGGACCAAATCTCTAAGAAATTCTGAGCAACTACTGGTGGCATTTGCTGTAGGGTCAGAGGGGAAGGCTATATCAAAGCAGACTATTTCCAAGTGGATAAGCCACTGCATTATTTTCTGCTATTTGCACCATGGTAAACCTGTGCCCAAGGGGGATCAGATCACATTCCACCAGGGTAGCCTCTACTTCAGCAGCTTTTCTCAGAGGGGTCCCAACCAAAGACATTCTAGAAGCTGCTACTTGGAGCTCTGTTCATACCTTGACAAATCATTATCATTTACCTCTCTTCTCCAAATCCAGGGCAGGCTTTGCCACTGCAGTCCTGCAGGGCCTTATAGCCGCTCCTAATGCTGTTTAGTTCCATCCTCCCATCCATAGCTTTGGGATTCTACCCAAATGTAATGACTGCAACAGTGAAACACGAAGAACATAGTACAGTTGTGTACACTTACCATAAATGTAGATGTTCGAGTGTATTCACTGTTGCAGTCCGGGTTACCCACCCGCCATCCCCCTTTCTCTACCTTTTCTTTCCTTCACTATACTCAAAAGCCTCTGTGGTGTATTTGTTTTTAGTTGAAGGCAAAAGTTTGTTTCTATAAGTGCATTTATATATTTACTGTTTATTGATATATATATATATATATATATATATATATATATATATATATATATATATATTTTTTTTTTTTTTTTTTTGCTCCCCATTTGGGGGGCACCTGACATCTGGAGCAAGAAAAACTGAATAAAATGGCGTCGGCTGCTTGTTTTATACCCCTGACGACCTGACGTCATGGAAGAGGAGACAGCAGCAACTGATGCAGGACCCAAGACTTTGTTATTCAAGCCGACTGAGGGCAGCCTGCCAGCAGATTACCCAAATGTAATGACTGCAACAGTGAATACACTCACTACATTTCTGGTAAGCGTAAACAACTGTACTTTCCTGTAGTGGAACCCCACCCCCCCGTATACCAGTACCTCTCCTGAATATACCGCAGAGGAGGCCCATCACAAGAGAAGGTGCAAGAGGAGGCACATAAATTCTCCTTTGGAGTCTCTCACAGAAGATACTGATTTTGATGGAAAAGGGTCACCTAGATCACTGCCGGATGGTATATCCTTTGGAGACCTATTAGAGATTCTCAGACAAAAGATGGTTGGTCTTCTTGAAAATCCCTGTCTAGAAGAATTGGTATTTTTAGAAGCTTTTGGCTCTGGCCCTTCTATGTCTTGGCCCCCCTCCGCAGATGAGCTCAGTGATTGTTTACTGCCGGGCACATAAGGAGCTGCATACCCTCAAACCTATCCCAAAGAGACCTGATAAATTTGTAGAGCCCCCCCCAAGATAGACCCCTCTGGAACAAAGCAGTACTAGTAGATGCTGTGATGGTGGCAGCAGCCACTAAAAAAGGACTAGCAAAACAGGGCTCTGCTGTCCATCCACCAAACAAGGGAGTGTAAGGCACTGGACAGATTTGGAAAGTGAGTCTTTGCCTCGGGGACCTTCTCCCTGAGGTGTCTTTAATTACCTGGTACACTTCACGAGGCTTCAGAGATATTTGACCCAGAAGCCTTTAAATACTCTTGGAGTCCATGTCTGCAAAGGATTTCAAAAGAACGTCCTCTCAACTGCCCACTTTGTTTCAAATGCTTCATTGAGGTTAATTGGTATTTCCTTATTTGGGCCATCAATAAAAGGAGATGCTTACCTGCAGTGAACAAGAAGAAAAGATTCTGTCAGCCATGGGAATCAAGTTTTCTACCCCTCAATGAATCTTTTCCAGGAATTAGAGAGTTGGTAAGAAAGTATGGTTATGAATATTGATACTCAAAGGATTGAGTGTTTCTATATCTGGACGACTGGCTCCTTAGCACCCCCTCCAAGAAACTTTTCCAACAGTCCAGAGACTATTTGCTCCACATTTGCCAGTAACTAGGGATTACAGTAAAATCTGATGTTGTCCGTGTCATTATTCATCACAAATGCGTCTTGGATCTGACCTCGGATCTGAGCCAGCATTTAATAGATCCAGAGCTTAAGCTTCTTCCCTTCCCATAATCCCCTGCTGACCTCCAACCCTCAGATCTTGTTTGCCACTGAAACTCTTCGGACATGGTCTTTGATCTGAAGCTAGTCAGATAAGTGTTTTTCTTTTGGGGGGGTTTCTAGTTTAAAGTTAGTTATCCAGTAGTGATTTGATTATTTCCTTATTCTAGGGTAGTTAAAATTTTAGAGTAGTTTCCTCCCCAATCCCATGCGTTAATCTAGCTAGTTAGTGTTTCCCCTCCCCCCGTTGTGTTCCATTCTGGCCCTTACTTTGCTTTAAAAATAAGAGTTATTTCAGTTAATTCTTAGGTTTAAAGGGAAGGAGTTGTGTTTTTTGAGTTGTCTCTCTTGTGGCTGCGTGTGTGTTCTTTTTATGTGCAGTTTATCATGTCTGATACATCCTCTGGATTCAATATGTGCTCCTTATGCAGTCAGAATATGCCATGTTCAGACTCGCATGGGGAGTGTCTTTGTCGCTTAGGGGTAGTGCACCTGGAGGTGGGATGTGACTTTTGTGCCACATTCAACCCCAAGACCCTCGTGGAGTGCTGCAACAAACATCTTTTGTAAGCCTTGGCTCAGGGGGTCCTCTTGCCTTGGATTCCCCTTCCAAGCCCCCTCAGGAACTTAAAAAAGGCCTCTTCCTCGATTGGGGGTCCTCTTAAAAAAAAAAAAAAAAACTGAGGTGCTCGGTTTGCAGATCCCCGGATCCAAGCCCAGCCTATTTGGCTTTAGATCCAAGATCCGCCATTCCGAGAGCCTTGGATCAGACTCTGATCCAAGAGCTCATCAGAGTGGAGGCCTTTGGATCTGAGCAGGTGCAAGCTGTCCCGAGATCAGAGTAGCTTGTCGGATCTGACTGATGCACCGTCCAAGCCCTCGGATCTGTCTAGGCTGTCGGATGTGACATTTCTGTCAGGTCCCATTATAATTGAAGGCTCACCTTGTCGTCCCTCTAAGAAGTCAGATCTGTCGCATTAGAGTGGGTCCCCTCCCATGAACTATAGGGCTGTAGGATACTGGGCAGGATCTCCTGCAAGATCAGGACAGTTGTTAGTCTCGTCCAGGTCCTCCAGAAGCTTATTACCCTCGGATATAGACAGGATGATGATGAGTTTCCTCAAAGCCCAAATCGAGTTGGGCTTGTTGTCATCCCCAGCTCAGATGCCCAGGGGACTTTACCCATCTACAAGACTCCACTCTCCTCATCCAATCCATCTGGTTTTGGAACGTTAGGACCAGAGTATTCCTGGTGAGAAGCTGACTGTGTCCAATATTCCTCCATTCTCAACACCATCAGAGTCCCTGGCTGGCTCTGTTCTGCTGCCCTTGGAACAGAAGGCACCTCATCCTGTAACGTCAGTGCTGGCTTCCTGGGAGTGGGGTGGGACCAGAATTTTCTGACCATTCCCTTCCTTTGGGGGCTTTGGCACTGGGCAGTTTAGAGTCGATATCATAGGGGGGGCTTCAGTGCCACATTGGGTTCCTTCTTCCTCCAGGGTGACTCTGGCCACCAAGGAGTAGAGGGGAGCTTCATCCAGCCTGTCTGCCTTCCGGGCAGTAGAGAAAACCCTTTTCAGTTTGCAAGTCACCTCTCCCCCTTTTCTAGGTGTCCCCCCCAGCCTCTCTTGGGTTTGGGCATTGAGGCCTCAGCATCCTTCCAGGGTCAGCCCTCTTGCGAGTGCCTTCATACATGCACTGCTCCACTTGGGGTTCCTGTCTCTTCAGAGTTCTCCCCAAGCCCACCGTGGAGGAATCCTCTCGGAAGAGAATGTGTAAGGGGAGACACTTCGACTCCCTCAGAGGGTCATTCACGGAAGACATGGATTTTGAGGAGGGAGACTGGTCCCCAGACTTCTGTCTGAGGAAGTGTCCTTTGGGGACATCCTCAAAATTCTTAAAGGCGGTTGGTCTTCCGGTACTCTGTCTTTGGAGGAATTCATGTTTCTGAAGGCCTTTGGGGTGGGCCCATCTTCTAACTTGGTGTCCCCCCCTGCCGATGAGCTTGTAGAACTTATCGACAGCAGGGCTTGGAAGGAGCTGGGCATGATGGAACCGGTGCCCAAGAAACCCGACAAACTCCTCAGTCCTTCCAAGGATAAAACCTTTTGGAGCAAGGACGTACCCCTTGATGCCATCATGGTGGCCGCCGCTACTAAGAAACAGCTGGGAGGACAGAGCTCCTATGTCCATCGCCCGAACAGCGAGTCTCAGATGATTGACCGTGCTTGCCTCAGCTACATTCGGACTGAGAGCAACTAACTGTATGGCACACTTTACCACGCTTTGGAGGGATTTGGTGTCAAAATTCACCACTTCCCTTACACAGTTGTTGCCTCCAAAGAGTCTTATGTTTGTCTCTCCTCGACTGTCTACTCTGATTCCTTAGCTAATGCTTCGATGAGGTTGATCTCCAGTGTAGCAGAGGCCACCTCTTGAGCAGTTGGTACAGGTAATGCCATTAGGCGGCATGACTGGCTTCGCCTTTGTGTTTGCAGAACCATTTAAGGCACCCTTTACAAATGCCCCTTTAATGGTTCCACCTTGTTTGGACCGTCTGTCAAGGCAACTTTGACCTGTAGCGAGCAGGAGGGTAAGACTCTGTCCGTGGTGGGAATAGTTTTCTACGCTCCAACATTACTTTTATAAGAGTAAGAGGGGAAGTAAGAAGCTTTGGTTCCGCAGGACTCTATCTTTCTTCCAGGATGCTCCCCAGGAATCCTCTTCTGCAAGCCAGGGTAGGGGATTCAATGGTAGATGCCTCGGCAGAGGTAGAGGGGGTCCACAGAATCAGGGCTCTTGGGAACCTTTCTCTGAGAAGCCCTTTCAGCTCTCCTTAAGTGCTGCCTGGCTGTCCTGCCCTGGAGGCAGTTGGAGACATTTCTCCCTACATCCACTAGCCTTGGCAAGTCTCACTTCAGATCAGTGGGTGTTAAAGATTATTTCCAGGGATTACTTAATTCCCTTTTTTCAGCCCCCTCTGGTTCTAAAATCTCTCCTGGAAGTTCCACCCCTCCAAAGGGAGTTGGCCTATCATGAGGTTCAAGACCGTCTTCAAAAAAGAGCCATTCAAGAGGTCCTAACAGGACAATAAGGGTCCGGAACTTGCTCTCATTTCTTTTTGATGCCAAAAAAGACTAGGAATCTGTGTCTGATTTTGGATCTCAGTGGACTAAATCTTTCAGTCAAGAAGGCCAAGTTCTGGATGGCCACTGTCCAGTCCATTCTGCCTCTGTTGTGCAAGGATGATTGGATGTGCCCAATGGATCTCAAGGACATGTACTATTATATCAAGATTGACAGATGCTCCAGGAGACATATGCACTTCAATCACTACCAGTTCAGAGCCCTGCCCTTTGACTCACCACAGCCCGTGGGTGTTTACCAAATGCATGGGCAGTGGTGGCAGCTCATCTCTGGCTGCAGGGATTCCATGTCTTCCTGTACCTGTTTGATTGGCTGTTCACAACTCCCACAAAGCATTGACTATTAATGGCCACCAGTTAAACCCACAGCCTTTTTCAGCATCTAGGCATCATAGTCAGTCTACCCAAATCCAGTCTTTCTCTGTGCCAATACTTAGAGTTTAGTGAAGTCAAATTGGACACAATATCGGAAACTGCAACACTACTCTTGGACAGGGTTCAATTCATTCAAGATCAGGCCTCTTGCTTTCTGAATCTAGAGTGCCCATCAGTCCATCTGATTCTTCAACCAATAGGTTCAATGGTGGCAGCAGTCCATTTAGTGCCACTTGCCAGGTATCACATGCGGGTTTTTCAATGGACACTGGCAGTCCAGTGGTCCACTCAGGTTCATTCCATGTCCATGACAATCAGGATGACTCAGGTTTGCAGAAATCACCTCTCTTGCTGGCTTCAGTCTCAGGACCTAATTCTAGGCAGACCTTTTTGTCTTTCCTCTCCCAAGGCCATGGTGACCACAGACACCTCCCTGTTGGGATGCGGGGGGCATTTTCAGGGCAGGACGGTTCAAGGCATATGGTCCCCAACAGAGACCAGATTGCAGATAAATGTCCTGGAGATGAGAGCAGTCCTACTAGCATTGCACATTTTGATGCCAAAAAAGACTGGAGACCTGCGTCATATGTTGGACCTCAGCGAACTAAATCTTTCATTCAAGATGGCCAGGTTCTGGATGGTCAGAACAAGCCTTTCAGGAGTACCTCCCTCTGGGAACCATTGCAATTCAAACGGACAACATGGTGGTGGTCTGGTATATCAACAAGCAGGGGGGGGAACATGATTGTATCCTCTGTGCAGAGAGCCCATGAGTGTGTGGAAATGGGTGATGTCTCCCAGGTGCTTTCTTTTTACAACACACATTCCCAGTAGTTCCAGCATACTGGCCGACAAACTTAGCAGGTCTGTCTTGAGTCCCCATGAGTGGTTCCTTAATCCGTCAGTGGCAAATCAGATATTTGACTGTTGGGTCAGTCATGCTGCGATTTCTTTGCCTCCCCAGTCAACAACAAATGCAGCAATTACTTTGCCCTGATCCCTCCAGCGGGGGAGTCACCCAGGGACGCTGTGATCCATGACTGGCCACCGAGACTACTCTGTGCTTACCCTCCTACTCCTCTAATATCCAAGGTCTTACAGAAAGCTCAACACCTCAAGACTCCTCTCATCCTCATTGCCCCCTTTTGACCTCTTCAGACATGGTTCTTCCTTTTACGGTCTCATCTGAAGTGTCCTCAGGTATTGGATCCCATTGTGGATCTCATTTCCCATCCACTTCCCAATCTCTGGACTCTTCGTCTAACCACATGGTTTCTCCAGTTCCACTAAGCCTTTCGCAGTTCAGGCTTCCCTCCCTGGTGAGGAGCATCATCTTGGCATCCCAGAAGCCATCTAAGAAGAAGGTGTTTTCGAGTAAATGGAAAAGGTTTTCTAGTTGGGCCAGACAGCACAATATGGATCCTTTTTCAGCCCCGGTTCTTGATATTTTGCTGTTCTTTCGTCTCTTTTTCAGGATGGAGCGAGCTTCTCTACGATTAAGCTCAAGTTGGTGGCCCTTTCTAATTTCCATTTGAATGAGGAGCCTGTGTTTTCTTCTAAACTGTGCAAAGCCTTTCTCAGAGGAGTTATTCTTCTCGGACCACCTATCAGAGATCCTTCCCCACCATGGGATTTGACCTTGGTGCTGCAGTCCTTGTCACAAAAGCCCTTTGAACCAGCTGCTTCCTCTGATATTAAGTTCCCCTCTTGGAAGACAGCATTTTTAGTGGCCATTACCTCTGCCAAGAGGGTCTCTGAACTGCGTGCTCAAAGCATTAAACCTCCATTTTTGGTCTTCCACAAGGACAAGGGTGTCCCTTAGAGCAAATCCTTTGTTTATTCCAAAGGTGGCTTTAGAGGCTAACCTCAATCATTCAATACAACTACCTGTTTTCCTCCCTAATTACTCTAAAAAGGTGAATATGTTTTGCACCGTTTAGATGTTCATAGACATTATTATGTTTCTATCTGAAAAGGACAGGAATTTCAGAAGCTGGACCAGCTCTTTGTGGCTTTTTCTCAAAATAGAAAGGGTTTGGCAGTTTCTAAAGTTACTATCTCCAAATGTATAACTAGCTGTATTTCCTAAATTTATGATAGCAGGCATGTGGAGCTATCTAGACCAGTTAAGACACACATGACTAGGTTTGTGGCTAAGTCTTCAGCCTTCTAGGCTAAATTTTCCTTGGATGAGGTTTGTGCGGCTGTTACTTGGTCTAATCCCCACACCTTTGATTTGCACTACAAGTTGGACTTGGTGTCTAGGAACAGTTCTACCTTTGGTTCCTCTGTGCTCTGGGATATCCCTCCTTGAGGCCACCCAGGGCTTATAGTAGCTGGGGCTTCTGGTCATTTGTGGTAAATAATGACATGGATGGCATCAGATAACGAGTTACGTTTTTACCACAACTTGGAATCTGTGCTATCCAGTGTCATTATTGATCACAGTCCTGCCCTCCTTCCACCTTCCTAGTAGAGCTGGAGTGGTTCGTTCTTCGAATATTTTAATCTCCTTTTCAGACTGTTCTGCGTTTGTTTGTTCAGCAGACTCAATCTGATGGTTAGAGATCAGCAAGGGATTATGGGAAGGGGAGGAGCTTGAGCTCTGGATCTGTTAGTTGCCAACTCAGATCTGAGGTCAGATCCAAGACCCATTTGTGATGAATAATGACACTGTATAGCACAAGTTATGGTAAGTACATAACTCTTTTTATACCAGATCAAACTTAACACCAGTCTAGAGCCTGGAGTTCTTTGGTATACGTCTGAATACAAATACCACAAGTAGTGTCACTACCAATTCATTATATGTCCATGCTCAGGTATCAGGTCTATCTGCTTATCTCCCTCCCATCTCCCCCAGCTAGATCAGTTCTTCAAACACTCGGATCCATGGCAGCAGCCATTGTATTGCTTCCTTTAGCATGATTTTTTTGTGTGTTCAGTGGGCTGTAGCTGTTCAGTGGTCTATTCTTCAATAACCCCTGTCCTTTCCAGTAAGATTTACTCCTATTTACAAACATCACATCAGCTGCTGGATCCAGTCGGATAACATTCATATAGGATGACCTTTTATTCTATCGCCCCCAACAACCATAGTAACTACTGACGCCTTCCAACTGGGGTGGAGGGGGGAATTTCCTGGGAAGGACAGTCCATCAAAGAATTCAGATGCTTTTTGTATTTTTCTGTTTCACATTTTCAGTTTTCTGCATTGCCCTGTGGCTTATCTATAACTCCAGTGTGTATACAAAGTGCCTTGCTCCTGTAATAGCCTAATGCTGGTTGCACAACATTTACAATTTTCCCATATTTAGATGATTGCCTTATTATTGCAGAATATTTCACAGGTTGCCAATATCTGTCTTGGGTAATAAATCTGTATCAACCTGGGATTTCAGGTGAACAGAGAAGCCTTCTGTCATTCCATCCCACAGGATATTGTTCATAGATTCATAGGTGGGTACTAAGCTATCAACCCTAGGGCCTATACAAGCCCAGCCAAAAAAAGGTACCCTGGCTTTTGCCTCCAAGAAAATTATTTTCCTGTGCCACTGTCAAGCAGAGCCACAGAAGTGATCCCTGGGGTCAATTTCCTATTTCCCATCCAATCATCAAGATTTTTCTTGGAGTACTAATGAGGAGCTTTGTCTGATATAGCTAGGTAGTTTATTCCAGAGAATGGGATGCGTCTGGGGCAGTCCCTCCGGCATGTTCTGTTTATTGTGGTGACAAGGTTTAGGTCCCTAGAGCGTGGTAGCTCTGAGGGATTGGGACTTCTTTAAGTGGAGCATGTCCAACAGCTCTGGGTTTGACATAGCTTTGTATGTTACGCAGAGATCACCTCTGAGTAGGCGATATGCGAAGGAGTAAAGCTGGAGTTTTTTGAGACTGTCTGCGTAGGGCATCTGTTTGAGGCCGGTAATTTTCTTTGTGAGGTATTTCTGCCACCTTTCCAGTTGATGTAGATGTCTTGTGAGGTACATACTAAAAGGGGCGTTGTACTCTATAGTGGGTCTAATGAGTGACGAGTAGAGGGGAACAATGACCTCTTTTTTTCTGGATGAGACACCTTTTATGATGAGGTGCACCATGTAGAAGGATTTCCTGACTACTGTGACAATGTGATTATCAAAGGAGAGACTACTGTCCACCTGTGTCCCAAGGACTCTTATCACACTTTCGGTGTTAAGTATACTACCGCCTATGTTGTAGTTCATGGGTACAGAGTTTTTACCAAAGGGGATGACAATGCACATTTTGGCATCGAGCTTGAGGCCATGGCTTTGACACCAGGCATCTGTCTCAGTGAGGCCCTTTTGTAGGATGTCCACATCGTTAGGAGTTTCGATTATGGCTCCTAGTTTGCAGTCAGCTGCGAACTTCCTTAGCCAAAGACCTTTTGTGTTAGCCTGTACTTCAGAGAAGTAGATGCCAAACAGGAGAGGACCCAGGACTGAACCCTGTGGCACTCCACTTGTCACTGGTCTGAAGTCCGATTTGGAGTCGGCTACTTTCACAGTGTGGGCACTGTCAGTGAGCCAGTTGGCAACCCATCTTGTGACATAGGGATTTATACCTGGTTTAGTGAGTTTATCTATAATTTCAGAGTGGGGGTTGGTGTCGAAAGCCTTGGCAAGATCTAGATAGGCAGTGTGAACCACTTTACCCTCATCTGCGGCTTTGGTGACTGCTTCAAAGAAGTCTGTCAGGTTTAGGAGACATGATCTGCCTTTTACAAACCGAACTGGGTTGGGTCCAGAGTTTGGAGGTTACCAATGTCTTTGTTTATAAGTTCCATGATGATACGTTCCATGGCCTTGCAGACCAGGCTTGTCAGGCTAATGGGGCGGTAGTTCCCAGGGTCTGTGGTGGCTCCCTCCTTGTGGAGTGGGATAACCGTCGCTGTGTGCCATTCAGTGGGCACAAAGCCTGAGGTGAGGCTATGATTGAACATGGTACTTAGGTGGGGTGCCAGTTCATTCTATAGTTCGTGTAGAACGCAGCCTGGGATGTTGTCTGGTCCCATGGATGCTGTGTTCTTGGCTTTGGAGAGAGTGTTTTTTACCTGTGCAGCCGTGATTACAGGAACTTTGCATTCTTCCGATATAGAGATGGGCTCTTTAGGGGGTGAGAGGGGGGTAAAGTTAGCACTGAACCTATCTGCCAGGATGTTGGCAATATCAGTTGGGTCTGTATATTTAGTGCCATTGTGCTGTAAGTCAGAGCAGATCTGAGTATTGCCATTGAGATTCTTGACATAACTATAGAATGCTTTGTGGTTGTCTTTAGAATCAGTGACGATTTTGTTTTCGTAACTAGCTTTGGAGGATTTTATCAGGGATCGCAGCTTCTTACTGAAGCTGACCATGGAGCTCCTCCACTCATGGGATTTTACTCTCTTTTGCAACTGTTTCTTCCTTCTGTTGTGCAGTTTGTTTATGGCAGGTGACCACCAGATTGGCTTCCTTTTTTGGAGGATAGCACCTTGGTTCTGTTTCTGATAGCACAAGCCATGCACTCGTGTAAGTGCTTATAAAGTGCAATTGTGTAGGATTCAGTAGTCGTAACTGTATTGTCCATCTGCATGGGTGTCATGAAGTTCACCACTTCAGTCTTAAGAAGCATGAAGTTGGGTTTGAAGAAATTTTTTTACCGTGGTTTCCTTAATGGGGGGTGGGGGCAGGATGTGAATATCTAGGGTAATTAGCTTATGGTCGGATCAGACCAATGAGGCATTGACTTCAGGTGTGGAACACCGGTCACTCATGTTGGTAATGACTAGATCTAGGATATTGTTGCCCCTGGTGTGGATGTGGATAAGTTGATCCAGGGCATTGGAGTTTATGAATTCCAGAAAGCGTTGAGCAAAGGAGTTGGTACATGAGTAGTTTTCCCAGTTAATGGTGGGGTAGTTGAAATCGCCCATTATTAGGGTGTTTGGTTAAACCCTAATATTTTCCAGTACATCAAGAAAAGAGGAGTGGGAATCCTGGGGCATGGTGGGGGATCTGTAGCAAGCTACAATTTGGATTTCAGTTTTGCCCAGAGTTAGTTGCACTTGGAAAACCTCGGCTGCGTTATGCTGAGCAACTAGCCTGGAGGTGTGGATATCCTTAATGAATATAGACATACCTCTGCCTTTGGTGTTCCGGTCTAGGTTACATGGCCGAAAAGTGTGATATGAGTTATAGCCTGGTAGTGCAGGGGTGTTCTCTGGAGCCTTGAACCAGGTCTCAGTCCCTGCACAGATATCGATATTCTCCATTTTAAGGAGTGCCTCGAGTGAGTGCATTTTGAGATTTAGACTTTTAGCATTGAGTAGCATCACCCTCAGTTTTTGTTTGCCTGTTCCTGTTACGGTGGTGAATTTGTCATTTGAACCTTGCCTAAAAAAGGCACTATAGGGTCGGCAAGAATGTTAGCCAGTATCCGGAATCCCAGGGGTGACAGGTGCAGGCCATCTCTGGCAAAGCATCGTGGTCTGTCGACCATGTCATCCCAGGCAGACAGATACTGGCAGAATGCTACTTGGCTAGGGTCATACCTGCCTGGGCTACATGATCGGAGAGCTCTTCCATGTCTCTTTTCATGTAGTCCAGGGAGGTGCATCTCAGGTCGTTCACACCAACATGGACAATGACAGAGTCATATTTGTGCTTGTTGTGGAGTGACCTGAGTGCATGGGTTTTGTGGCGGATCCTGGCACCCGACAGGCAGCTGACAGTAGCCTTTTCCTTGTTTAGCCTGGTGAGTGGGGACATCACTGTGCCTGACTATAGAGTCACCTATGAGTAGTGTGTTGGGTACGTTGTTTTGCCTTATTGGCTGTGGTTGAGTGGCACACACTGAGTCTGCGGGCTGTGTGTCATTTGGGTTGTGTTGGGGGGCGGAGGTTGGTTGCATTTCTACTTTGGAGGTCTCTGTTGCTTGAGCAGATTATTATTGAGAGCCTCCGCAAATGTTTTTGTGTTTCTATGTGTGGATTTTGGTGGTGTAGATTTAGTGAGACTATGTGATGAGTGTGGTGTGGTGCGGTGCAAGTGTTTACCTTCTCCTCTTGACTGTCAAGTTCAGTCTTGGTTGGAGAGAGCTTTACCTCCAGTTTGGCTAGATAAGTGCATCTGTAACAGGTTGAAGTGTTGGGTGGTAGGAGGAGAGGGTTGTCTGTGTACATGAGGCAATTTCTACATTGCCCCAAGATGCCCAGATTCATCAGATAGACAGGAGCTGACCCTTGAAC
Source organism: Protopterus annectens (assembly GCF_019279795.1). Classification (NCBI taxonomy): domain Eukaryota; kingdom Metazoa; phylum Chordata; order Ceratodontiformes; family Protopteridae; genus Protopterus; species Protopterus annectens. The sequence goes on from NC_056741.1 coordinate 1,512,942,452, forward strand.
GTGCCTGAATAAAAAAATATTTTCCTCTAGATAAGTGGGGAAAGTGAGTACAAGAGCTGTTTTTCTCTAAGCAAGTGAGGAAAGTAAGTACCAAAACTGTTTTCCTCTAGGTAATGAAGGTTGAGTGCTGTAGTAATTAGTAGGTTATTTAGTGCTCACAACAAGTGCTGATCACGAATAAGCCAATTCAAGTGCTAAAACTAAGAATCTATATCTGGACTAAACTAGTTACAGGAAAGGGGGGAAACAAGTGCAATGTGGGCTTTTAAATCAGAAAGTTGAGAGAGATGGAAAAACTGCCCAAACGGCCAATAACTACAATTTCTGGGCCAGAACCACTCCTTATGTGGTAGATAGGTTACCTAGTGCTTACCACTCCCACTGATAAGCTAGAAGGCTTCCCTCCAACACAGAAAGCTTGGGGGGCTCCGAAGCTTACATACAGTCCTGGATACAGCAAATCTGAATCTGGACTACACTAGTTACAGGAAAGGTAGGAAACAGGCTTAGATTTTTTTTTAATACAGAAAAGTAGCTAAAACAGCAGTAAAAACAATTCAAATGCAGTGCCAAGCTAGCACACTGGAGTATGTAGCAATGTTAGACCAAACAGTTAAAAAAATGCAATTAAATTAAAAATTACTAAAAACAAGTGCAGAAGGAGTCTGTTAGGTAGAATGAGGTAAAGAGATGGGACTGGGGGGAGTGTCCTAGATCAAATCTACAGTGGGGACAGGCAACTGCTAAAGTCTCCACATTTAAACGACAAGAATAGTGAGGGTGAGTAGGGGAAAACCAACACCTTCAGCAGAGATCTGAAAAACTATACAGTGAAGCAAAAATAACAGTGCACAACTCTGAAGTCAGCCAGCAATGATATAAAATTAGTCAAGCAACAATTAACAGTACACAACTCTGAAGTGCCAGAAAAATATACTTAGCTCTGTACATCTCCAGATAGTTTGAAGAGCACTCTGTCAGGACACAGGAAGGCTCCAGCAGTGATATCTGGGATGTCTACTGGATACATCCCTTATTGCTGGCCTTTCTTTCTCAGGACAAAGTAGAATGTTACAGGAGCAAGTTCTGATATTTTCTAGCCAGTCTTGGGCATCTACCAGGGAATATCTCAGAATTTTAGGTTTCATGGCATCTACTGTTCTCATGATTGCTTTAGCCAGACTTCACATGTTGGAGATTCAAAGCTTGTCAAATCGGTTTGGACTTAGCAGCAGCACTCCACATAATTTCAGATTCTGGTTCTGGGTTTGTGATAAAGAAGCTACTGTGGTGGGTGAATCTGTTGTCTTTCTTCCCAAGTCCTCCTTTCACGCTTCCTTCCTTCTAGCTCATACTCTGTAACCACAGATGCATCAGATTTTGCTTGAAGAGCTGTAGTGAAAGGAAAAAAAATTACAAGGCTTCTGGGACAAGTAAAATAAGTTAAAACACGTAAATGTTTAAGAAGTTATGATTCTACAAAATGCTGTCAAGTCTGTGAACCATCTTTCAACTCCAGGTCCCCTGCTAGTAATCTGAGACAATACGACGGTGATATGATGCATAGACAGGGGAAATCGGGTCTGCACCTTTTGTAGACTGGCTATTGTAGACTGGGAGACAAAAGACTCACTGCAGTCTATCCTTCTGGTTTGCATACATTCCATTAGAGCAAAGAACTGTTGAGACAAGTTGAACAGGTCCAGGGCAGACCCTTACAAATAGAGGTTGAACCTGGGGGGCATCCAACAATTGAACAGTCTTTGAGGAACTCCCCAAGTAAATTGGTTTGCCTTCAGCCACAACAGATGGTTAAAGAAGTTCTGTTAGAGGCCTACTTAAACACAAGCCAGGAAGACAGATGCATTTTCATTCTTGTGGATTAGAATGTTCCTGTATACTTTTCAACCCTTTCCTCTGATAACCAGTGTTCTTCTAAAGGTTAAGGAGAGGTGTCCCTGAAGATTATTATGGTGACTCCCCTTTTCGTCCAGCAGCAGGGGTTCTCTCTTCATTTGAAAATGGCCAAAGGCAATTACCACAAGCTTCCTGTTTAAATTGACTTACTCATACAGGCCGGGGGTTGTTTGATATACCACAGCCTTCATCTTCTTCTGTTGACTGCTTGAATGATAGAATATTAATACCTTTTAAGTACCTTTTTTTCTGAGGATGTGCAGCAGGTATTTAAGGAGGCAAAGAAACTTGATACTAGAAAGTCATATATACGTTAAATGGAAAAGCTCTTTTAAGGCTCAGACTCATGTAATTCTTGTGTTTGTGTGAATTATCTTCTGGAATTTCTTGCTATTCTATCAAGAGACATAATTTGACCACATCTCTTTGTCTGCCCTTAGATCCCCTCCCTTTTTACCCTACCTCTAATGAAGCAGTTTCTGAAAGGGTTTTTACACATCTCTCCACCTAGAAATTAGGTGGCTTCATCTTGCGATCTTAACTTTGTACTGGAAAAACTTACATGGTTTCCTTTTGAACCTGCTTATAAGGCTTACTTGAAGTTTTTATCCTGGAAAACAGTTGTTACTTACTGCTCTGACTTCTACAAGAGTATATGAGTTGCAATTTTTTATGGTGAGCCATCCCAAGCTCTCTTTTTTTAAGGTTAAAAGTAAATCTTTCCTTTATGCCTAAGGTTGTGTCAGATTTTGCATTGAACCAGGCTGTTCACCTCTGCATTGTCTTTCTAGAGCCTAAAAAAAGGGAAAGAGAATTTTACTGGATGGCCCATAGGTAACTCGGATGCTACACTAACAGGACAAAAGTTTTAAAGATTGCTTACCAGATGTTTATTTCCTATAGACAAGCAGCATCAAAGTGTGGTTTCTAAATAGGTGTCCAGTCCTATTGCCTTATGTTGCTTCCATAATAAGACAGTTCCAGGCAAGGTTTGGGCCCACTGTACCAAGGCTTTGGCAACGTCTGTGGCTTTTCAGAAAAGGGTTGGCTATAGAAATATTTTAGTGGCAGCATCTTGTTTATCCATGCATACCTTTACCAAGCACTAAAACTAGATTCTTTCTCTAGGTCCAGAGCAGGATTTGGTAAAACTGTTCTCTAGGGGCTCACCTTCTTCTGTCATCACCCTTTATTCTGAAACTCTGGAATTCATCCCATATAGCTTAGACTACTGCAATAGTGATTTAATGATGAACATAGTGCAGTTGTGTAAGTAAACCTACCTTAACACTAGATGTTAGAATGGATCACTGTTGGAGTAGCAGTAACCTCCCTCTATCCCCTTTTTTGTTTTATTTTTGCTAGAGTTTGATTTATGTGCTTTCTTTTTCTCAAGCACATGTTTACCTGCCAGGCTTCTAGCCTCCCTTTTCTAAGGCAAGAAAACTCTGAAGTTTTGGAGCGCTAGTCACTGACATTATTCTGCCTTCCTTCAGCTCTGGTAGGTGCCCTGAAGCTTTGGAACTGGCTGGCTGGTCCAGTTCTTGACAGATATGATAAAAACAATAGCTCTTAATTGCTGTAAGGAAAAAGAGGAAAATATAGAAATGCTACACATTTAATAACAAGGAATAAGCCCTCCCATGAAGATATCCTATTCATTAAAGCAGAGAACTTGATTTTTTTTTTTTGACTGTGGCCTTTAGGATTTGCCATCCGTAAAAGATAGGTATTTAGAGCATATCATCGTAGGCCTTGGAAGTCTTTTCTAAGAAGACTTGATGAAAGACAGCCCACAGCATGATGTTTTTCAGGATCCATATGAGATGATACAGGATGGTGGCTGTGATGGCAGATCCTACTAGACAAACTAGTCAGTTGAGGATTCTACTGTCAGATATGAACGCTAGAGCTTTACACATTTACAAATATATCTAAAGTATAAGGCTTATGTTAGCATCTAAGTATATATTGTGGAACAGATATGTCAAAACTGATAATGCCTGGGGATGTGGTTAAGAAAAAGCTGACTGAATTAACAAGAAGTTAAGAGACTTTGGGTATTACATGGCTTAATGCAGTTATGAAGTATCATACCCAGCTGAAAATTCAGGTCTGTGTTAAAGCTGTCAGGCGAAGGCTGCTGAATAGCTCCTTGAATTCTAAATCCTTTTCTGGTGAGAAGACATAACAGAGGTTGCCAGATTTGAAAACATAAAGAAAGGTTCATTGTTACTTTCAGACTCCCACTAGGAAGTATTCTATGAACTATTCCCTCCTCAAATGACTACTTTTGCTAGAAAATATCACAAGGTAAAGGGATCAAGGGAAAACCTCTTCAACTACTCCAAACAAGTCTTTCTATCTTTACACAACAGGCTTTATATTTTTGGATGTAATCAAATGGTTCAGTGCTACAATTATGTGGACATTTGCTCCTACATCTCAGATTGTTGTTGTAAATGAGTTTAAACTCTTCCAGACTCTTAACAGTTTGTCTCCATTTACTTTCTTTGAATAGCATGTATTTGCGAATAGCATACATTTACTGTGTCTAGCTTGTAAGCAGTTGATGTGGTAGAGTAACTGGCCCTTCTAACAAGAAAAGCTGTGATTAAAGATAACATGCTTAGAATCCAGTGGAACACTTATTTTTTTATGGGATGGGAGTAACCTGCCAGTCTTAAAACTGCAATTAAAAGTGAGAGGGTTTGTTTTGCAGGTGTGCTTTCCCAAATGAAACATTATATGCTGAAAAATAAGGAACCGGGTTGACCATAGGGATTATAAAAGGAAAAAAAATAGACCTATGGGGCAGAAAGGAATTTTGGAAATAGAAAAGTAAAGATGTATAAACTAAGAGAAACAACTTAATCTAAAGCAGGACACATGTCTTAGAAGGATTATATACTGGAAAATACATTGTGAAATTCCTAAGCAAGATTTCTTCTGGAATGTAATGCACAGTCACATGTATTACATGGAAAATAGATTTGTGCAAGCACATTTTAGGATTTTTCATACATTAACTGAGTAACTAGACTCCAGACTCTTGCATATAGTTTCTTTTTATACTTACTAGGTTATAAATATAAATGTATGAAATGAGTATTGTTTTCTTCTTTTAAACCATTTCTAGGTCTAGGCAAATTGAGTCTGCATGCTTCAGTGGCACAGCTGCATTCATGGAGGTACGGATCCAGTCTGTTGTGGTGGAGTTCATTTTGAACCATGTAGATGTCCTGTTCAGCCAAAAGCTTAGTTCTGTGATAAGGGATGGAGCAGGTAAGTTTCACAAAGTATTCCTGTGCTCAGTTGTTATGATTGAGGGTCATAGTTATATATATATATTTTTAAACAAGAAACATCTTTATTAAATTATCACATATGACATAGCCATCATATACTTATACAAATGAAAACAAACCATACTGACACAATTGTAGTTGCAAATATTATACATCACTTATAATGTGTTCAGCCCTCGTCAGTCAAACATTACACAGCTCGCTCAAATCCTGCCATCTTTTAAACCTTGTTCCTCCTCTGTATGTATTGTTCCCACTATTGTCTATGTAATTTGCTCCTACCCTTTTCAAACGATCTCAATTCTAGTTTTATCTCTGTTAACTACATTTACTACTACTAACACACTTGGTTTAGACTTTGATTTCCATTTTCTAGTAATTGTTTTTTTGGCAGCAACCATAATTGGACTCAGCAAGGCCTTACTGTGTCTAGGCAATTCTGATTCTGTATCTTAGCTCAAAAAATCATTTCCTTAGTTATGCCAGTTTGCTCACCCACTATCTCTGACAGAGTAGTCTGCAGGGTATCTTTAAAGTCTGCCAACTCATTATATTCCCAAAAAATATGTTCCCAATTATGTTTGTCTTCCCCTTCACACCTCCAACATTTGCTATCTACCTGAGGAAAAATTCTTTCGAGTCTACTTGAGATATAAAATTACCTAAGAAACACTTCCAAGCAAAGATCCTAAATTTTCTAGACTTTCTTGCCCCCATTGTTTCTTTGTGAATTACTCATCTAATCTCTTTCTAGTCCTTACTAACCTCCTCTGATTTTTGTAGTTGTCATGTAATATTTTTATGGTCTTCTAATTGGTCCTTTTTTAACAGCAGCTTTTGTTCTAGATTCTATTAAAAATTCTACCAGTGCTGCTATTTCACTTAGGATCCCCCTATTTCTTTCTCTTTGCCTATACTGTGATGTCAATCCTTGATAAGGAAGGCAACCTCTAGCCTGCAGTCCAGATACATTATTGGCCTCTTCTACTGTATTACCTTTCCCTCTCTAATTATTTCCTCCCAATATCGTGGTTCTTTTGCCAGTCTTCTTCAGTAAATTCCAGCCCCCTCTTGGCTGTTGTCTGTATCCCTAATTGCAGTCATCCCTAACATCAGAATCTCCTTTCTTCTTTCTGGTGTTGGCTTAGTTCTTAGAATACTTTCTGATATTTTATGAATATATTCTGTATAGTTGTTATTCTCCTTAAGAATCTGCATCCAAAATCCAAGTCTCTCTCTGTTTCTTGAGCTTCCCCCCTGTTTCATCATCATCATCCCTTTTCACTTTGAATAGTAGGTGTCTGCTTGTACTATGAATAAGAGCCTTAACTGTGTACCTCTGAAATTCTCCTTTAGATCAGATAATCCCAAACCGCATTGTTCTATTGGAAGAATCAGTTTATCCCACTTGAGTGTTGCCATCTTCCCCTCCCAGATAGAATCCATCAGCTCTTTATTAATTGCTATCCACAGCTTATCTTCTGGTTGATAAAAATATGCCTGATCTGTGTATAAAATTAAAAGGAAACTAAAAGTATTTTAACTGCCTGTAATTTGCTGTCCATATCCATATAACAGAGCTTACAGTTCCTCAGTTTTATATCATCTTTTGTTTAGTATCGTCCCACATATCCTTAGCTACCAAACCAGAATCCTTTTTAATTCATACTCCTAAGTACTTTGTTTTATCATGTCCCCATAAATACGGATATTGCTGAACCAATTCTTGTGTGGGTTAGTAATTTACAGCGATTGCCTTTGTTTTAGCTTCATTAATTTTATATCCCAAAAAGATTTGAAACTGCCTCAAAATGTTCCACAACACTGAAATGTCATTTTCTTGTTTTATCAAGTATAAAATAATATAATCTGCAGATAGAGCCAGCTTTCCCTGTCTAAAGGCAAATATAGTGCCTTTTTTAGGCAAACTTCAAAGGACAAAACCACCACCGTAACAGGTACAAGCATGCAAAATCTGAAGGTAATGCTACTCAATGCTAGAAGTCTAAACCTCAAAATGCACTCTCTCGAGGCACTCCTAAAAATGGAGAACATCGATATCTGTGCAGTAACTGAGACCTGGTTCAAGGCTCCAGAGAGCACCCCTGCAATACCAGGCTGCTACAACTCTTACCACACTTTTCGACCACCAAACCAGGACCGAAACACTAAAGGTGGAGGAGTGTCAATATTCACCAAGGATATTCACACCACCAGGCTAGTTGGCCAACACAATGTGTCTGAAATTCTCCAAGTGCAACTAACACTAGGTAAGACTGCAATCCAAATTGTAGCTTGCTACAGATCCCCCACCATACCCCAAGATTCTCACTACACCTTTCTAAACATACTGGAAAATATTAAGATAGAACCAAACACCCTAATACTGGGTGATTTTAACTACCCTGCCATTAACTGGGAAAACTACTCATGTCCCAACACCTTTGCTTAGCGGTTCTTGGAATTCATAAATTCCAACGCCCTGGATCAACTAATCCATAGTCCCACCAGGGGCTCCAATATCCTAGACCTGGTCTTTACCAACATGGGAAATCAATGCTCCATACCTATGGTCACCCCCTCGTTAGTCAGGTCTGACCATAAGCTAATCACCCTTAACATCCACATCCCACCCCCACCCCGCAGTAAAGAAACCACCATAAAAAACTTCTCCAAAGCCAACTTCATGCTACTCAACTCAGAAGTGACAAACTTCATGACACCCATGCAGACGGGAACTGAAAGTTCAACTGCTGAATCCTACACTAAGGCACTGTACGAGCATATCCACTCATGCATGAATCGTGCCATCCCAAATAGAACCAAAATGCTCTCATCCAAAAAAAGGAAGCCAATCTGGAGGTCCCCTGCCATAAACAAACTTTACAACAAAAGGAAGAAACTTTTGCAGAAAAGAGGAAAATCCCAGGATGCAAAAAACTCCCTTACTAGCCTCAGTAAGAAACTGAGATGCCTCATAAAATCCTCCAAAGCTAGTTACAAAAATAAAATTGCCAAAGATTCCAAAGACAACCACAAAGCATTCTATAACTATGTCAAGAATCTAAATGGCAATGCTCAGATCTGCTCTGAGCTAAAACAGAATGGCATTAAATATACTGATCCAAAGGATATTGCCAATATCCTGGCAGATCGATTCAGTGACAACTTCACCCCCTCTCACCCCCTAAATGGCCCATCTCAATACCGGAAGATTGCCAAATTCCAGTAATAACGGCCATACAGGTACAAAACGCACTCTCTAAAGCCAAGAATACAGCATCCATGGGACCAGATGACATCCCGGGCTGTGTACTACATGAACTACAATATGAACTGGCACCTCACCTAAGTGTCATGTTTAACCATAGCCTCACCTCAGGTTTCGTGCCCACTGAGTGGCGCAGAGCTACAGTTATCCCAATCCACAAGGGGGGATCCACCTTGGATCCCGGAAACTACCGTCCCATCAGTCTGACAAGCCTTATCTGCAAGGCCATGGAGCGTATTCTCATGGAACTTATAAACAAAGACATTGGCAACCTTCAAACACTGGACCCCACCCAGTTTGGGTTTGTGAAGGGCCGATCTTGTCTCCTGAACCTGATTGACTTCTTTGAATCAGTCTCCAGAGCCATGGACAAGGGTAAGGTGGTCCACACAGCCTATCTAGACCTTGCCAAGGCCTTTGACACCATCCCCACTCTGGAATCATAGATAAACTTACTAAGTTGGGCATTAATCCCTATGTCACCCAATGGGTTGCTAAATGGCTTACTGATAGAACCCACACTGTAAAAGTAGCCGACTCCAAATCCAGCTCCAGACAAGTGGAGTACCTCAGGGTTCAGTCCTGGGGCCGCTCTTGTTTGGCATCTACTTCTCTGAAGTGCAGGTCAACACTAAGGGACTCTGGCTAACAAAGTTTGCAGATGACTGCAAACTGGGAGCCATTATTTAATCCCCAAATGATGTGGATACTCTACAAAAGGGCCTTACAGAAACAGATGCTTGGTGCCAGAGCCATGGGCTCAAGCTCAATGCCAAGAAATGTATTGTTATCCCCTTTGGGAAAAAACATGTATCCATGAATTACCATATAGGTGGCAGTACACTAAACACAGAAAGTGTGATAAGAGACTTAGGGACACAGGTGGACAGTGGTCTCACCTTCGATAACCACATCGCCACAACAGTCAGGAAATCCTTCTATGTGGCACACCTCATCAGGAAGGGCTTTTCATCCAGAAAAAGGAGGTCATTGTCTCACTGTACTCATCCCTCATTAGACCCATTATAGAATACAACGCCCCATTTGGTATGTACCTCTCAAGACATCTGCAACAACTGGAAAGGCCTCAGAAATACCTCACTAAAAGAATCACAGGCCTAAAGCAGATGCCCTACGCTGACCGCCTTAAAAAACTCCAGCTATACTCTGTCGCATATAGTCTACTCAGAGGCGATCTCTGCTTAACATACAAGGCCATGTCATACCCAGAGCTGTTGGACATGCTACACTTAAAGAAATCCCAATCCCTCAGAGCTACACGCTCCAGGGATCTAAACCTTGCCATCACAATAAATAAAACATGCTGGAGGGATAGGTTCCTGACCCAGAGACTCCCCAGACTCTGGAATAGATTGCTCATACATGTCAAGCAGAGTGCCTCTTTGGACCTCTTCAAGAGGAACCTTGATGATTGGATGGGAGAAAGGAAATTCACCCCAGGGATCACGTCAGTCGCCCTGCTAGACAGGGGTCCAGGAAAGTAAATAATGTGGGAAGAAATAGCCAGGGAATTGTTATGGCTAGGCTTGTATAGGCCCTAGGGCTGATAGCCTAGTACCAACCTATGAACCTATGAATCTACCGTACCAATTATATCCTTGAATTTCTGAGCCCCTTATTTTCTTTGCCAGTGGTTCTAAATATAATGTAAATAACAAAGGGAAAAGAGGACACCCCTGCCTAGTTCCTCTGCTGAAAAACAAATTGTCAGAGAGTAACCCACCCACTTTAATTTTTGCCTCCAATCCCTCATACAGCTTCCTAATCAACCTTCTGATTTTTTCAGGGAGCAAATGCTTCCATTGCCCTGCTCATAAACTCCAGCTTACTCTGTCAAATGCTTTCTCTGCATCAAGACCCACCAACAACATCGGTATTGTCTTGCATTCTTCTTCCCTCTGGATCATCAGTGTTGTGTTGATGTCAAATGTTTGCCTTCCCTGCACAAAAACACACTGATCCATAACTATCAATTTTAGCGTCACCGTGGCATTCTTTTAGCCATTATAGACACAAGCACTTTGTATTCATGGTTTAGGATTGAAGTGAGACTGTAAGAGGCTGGATCTGGTAGGTCTTTACCATCTTTAGGTATTAATAGCTACCACTGGTTTCTTCCAGGATGTTGGTGCTTCTCCTTATATTAAAATACTGTTAAACAAAACCTTCCAGATCTTTATCAGTTTTTTACCTTCTAGCTTCCATCTATTGTTAGGGACTTTCCTGTGGATTAGTTATACATTGCCATTTCTATCTCATCTCTTCCTATCCTGTGTTAGTAATTGAGCCTCATCTACCTCTAACCTTAGCAGATTTAATTCATCCATAAACCCTTTGATTTGTAGCTTTTCTTGATTTCCATATTTCTCTGCTTTATACAGACTGTCATAAAATTTCTGAAATATTTCTAGAACCTCTATAGGATCTCTTGTTATCTTTCTTAATACAGGCTCCCTAAGCTTGGCGACAACCATTTCTATTTTCTGTTACCCGAGTTGTTGTACTAATAGTTTTTGTGTTCTAGAGTTATCAAGAAATAGTTGCTTAACAGCAGTCTTTCTAAACTCATGCATCATATTATCGAGGTAATCCCTTATTTTCTGTTTAGCATTCTGCAGTTGCTCCTCCTCTTGTTCTGAGAGAGTCCCCTTATTCTGCAATACTTTAACATTTATCAGTCCCTCTAAATAATTCTTGTTACTTCTTAGCCATATCTCTCTCTCATGTTTTCACACTATTTTAAACTCCATTTTAATTTTATCCCACTCCCTAACTATATTTTCAGAAGGAATTTCTATATTATCTTAACTTCCAAAAAAATTTCCCATACCCATTTCTTAAATTCCTCTCTTTTCAACAGATAGGTGAGAAGTGCCAGTGTCTCATTTTTATTTCATTACCCTGCATTTTTATTTTTGTTGTTATTGGCGCGTTATCTGAAGTAGTTATTGGATATATATCAAACTTTCTGTACATGTTCCTGTAAAATGCAAGTTCTGTCTAGTCTAGCCCAGTTTTTGTATCTTGGGGAATAATATGTAAGTTAACTCCAAACTCCTACTACTGAATTCACATCTTCCAAGGCAAATATTTTCATACATTTCTTCAAAAATCTACTCTCCTTTGTTATATTTTCCCTTCTGGGCCCCTCAGACACATTTTCATTGCTGCAAATTGAATTCTGTTCCCTACCTATAAGTAATATTCCGTGCTGAAACCTAATTATTTCTTCCAGAATTTTCTTAAGCTCTGTTATAGCAATTTTAGTTGAAATATAAATACATGCTAGTGCGATCCTTCTCCCTAGCCACTAGCCCCTTAGTACTACACATCTACCATTATTATCATTTTTACCCTCTTCTATCAATATTGATGCTTCTCATGTAATTGATATAAGTACTCCTCTTTTCCTTTGTCCCAGATGTTCCGCTGAATAGCCATCCTCTTTATTAAATTCACATGTTCGGTTCTTTCCAAATGTGTCTCGTGTAGCATAAGCTATTTGTAGTCTACATTTCTTAATATAGTTCACTATTCTTTCTTTTGTGTATACATCTCTGAGGCTGTTAAGATTTAAAGATAACATAGAAAGTATCATTATGTTAAAATGTTGCTATTCCCACCTTGTATGTGTATCAGCTTTTTAAAGTATTTAGTTCCATCTTTTGTGTTACATGCATGCACTAATGTTTGCCAGGTTGATCTTTTTCTACAGTTATTTCTCGTCATATCCATTTGAGCCTATGTCACATCTTACAAAACTTTTTGTTTTATTGAAAGTCCTCAAACAAAAATGAAATACACCCCAATACACCCCTAAAACCTATTATCTTAAAACTACCAGATGAAACTATGCAAATCTTCAAATACTGAAGTTTTAGTTTCCTACCAGGAGCAATTGTCCCAAAATGACAGCCACACTCATAGACTTACATTAACCTGAAAGGAAGGTTATCCATTCCAACACGCATGGTACAGCCTGTGCTTCTACTAAGTGCTGTCTGATTTTATCATCTTTTATTGCTGTCCCAGATTAGGAGGCACTTGAATGCTTTCAGAAAACATTATCTACTAGTCATTGAAAGAAGTATTCTGTTTTTATTTTTCATCTGATTGTTCTTATGGAGACATGAGAACCAGATACAGAGTTGATTCTACAAGCATTTATTTGTTAGAGGAACGCTTTATTATGTTCAATGTTCTTTTTTATTTATTTGCTTTTTTTTTTAAATGTGTTACTCAATCAAGCCAAGAGCCTTAATCCAGTCATTCCCTTATGCAAGAATGAGAAAAAGCACATCATTTTTTTTTCTTGTGACATGCTCCTTTGACCAGACTTTTCCTATTTTTTTTTTTTTACATTGCTTTGCCTACATTTCATAAAACTAAACAAGGAGAAAGAGAAAAGGAAGAAAACACGTGGGCACCTGTTTGCTTTAGTATCCCCATTACACCTGAAAATAACAGAGAAAACGTTACTTTATAGCATGCAGATTATATCATGGATTATAAAAATACTACTGTTAAGAACATAGTTTTGTTTTACTTACAGTTAACTCGGTCTGTCATCTTCCTCTCTCCAAAGTCTTCTTCAAAACATTAGACATGATATGGCATATGCTTTATAGTCCCCGACATGTTTAACAGAGTCAAAAAAAGAAGTTCAATATTTCCAGGTTTTCTTGTACTGTCATGTTTCAGAAATATAATTAATGCTTAGTAATCCTACATTTATTTGCCAGTTTCTGAGTTGGTTTTATTCCTGTTTATCCCCATATCCCAAGTCCAGCCTCTGACTCATTTTTAGCATACTCTCAGTTCTTCTAGTCAACTCTTGTGCTTTTTTCTGTATCCATTTTCCATTGAAACATTGGAAAAGGTTTCACTGGCGCAGTCTCTCTGTGATCTTTAGTACCAGAAGAACAAGATGCAGAATCTCCTCCTGTTTCACAGCTCCCTTTTACTTTGACAAACGTTTGCATTCCCTCCTTAGCATGTTCTGCCTCAAAAAAGTATTTTGCCCCTCTAGAAAAGAATATTCTGAGGATAGCTGGGTATAGCTGTTTGAATCTCACTCCTGCTTCTCGACATTCTATGATTAGTGGAATAAATTTACTCTTTTGCCTGGTGTAAAGTGAGTAACCATTTTCTTCAAACATTGTACTGCCTCCCACTTTTAGTACTTTGTTCATCTGCCACAGTTTTGTCAGACTCAACTGGTGGCATTCATTCCTTACTATTAAAGGTCTAGGTTGCTTTTTCATGGCCAAGTTTGGAGCATTCATACAATGTGCCTTCTCAATTAACAATTCCTGCTATGGAATACCAGTCCAGTTGCTTATTTGTGCTTTCATAAAATTAATACACTCTGCTTCTTCCATCTTCTCTGGTAAAGCAGAAAATCTCAGGTTTTCCCTATGTGTTCTGCTCTCTAATTCTGTTATTTTTTTGAAATATCTCTTCTTTAGCAGTCTCATATTCAGCTAGCCTTTTCTTCATTTTGACCTCTGATTTTTGCAGTGTTATCACATCATCTTGAATATCTGTTTGAAGCTTCTTCCATTTTTTTCCAGCATTTTGTTATTCGAGTTGATATACTTCATCAGTGTTTTGTTTATTTTAATCAGCTCTGAGTACCTTTGACTTATTTTTCCTCTAGGTTCTGGAAGTCATGTGTTGCACCAAATCTGGAGCTTGTACTGCTTTTTGCTGAACAGTTCCAGATTTCTTCCCAGTCAGTGTTTTTTTCCCTCCTTTTTTGAATGATTTTCTTTCAGGTTCTCAGAATTTCTTTTTTGCTGGCATGCAGGCAGTGCACTTAGTAGCCAGTTATTGAAGTTTATCCAAAAATACGAGTTTACTGGCTCTTTCTTCTGAGTTTCTTTTTTCACACTGGAAGAGTTGAAATTAAGCTATTACTCAATGTGCAGCCATCTTGGAAGTCCCAAGTAACATAGTTACATTGAGAGATTATTTTTAATGGAGAAAAAAAAAGCATGGCCTTACTCTAACATAGTCTTTTTGTTTGGAAGATGTGGCCATGTAGGGCTATTTTCTTTTTGTGGTTGAAAAGAACGGTTATGTTTGGTGATGCTGCAGTGCATCTCTGTTACTGAGGAAAGCTGGAGAGCTGAAAGTTGGCAGGCAGCGAGGTAGAAAGGAAGTATGTCATAGAAGGTAGTATATAGAGAAATATTTAAAGAAATATATGAAAAAAAATGATTATGACAAACTGCTGTTAACAAAGACCATCTTGGAAAAGGATTATTGTCAGATCAAAGCATACTGTTGCAGAGGCACAGTTTTCATGGCTTGTTCTCTGCTTTTAATCTTCTTGCAGTTCAGGCTTAGTTTATTTTCTGTGTGGGGCATTTTCATAGTTTGTGCCATTTGATTTCATCTACAGTCTGTGTTTTGAGGATGAAAGTATTTCTACTACATATTTTCTCCATGCATTTATGTTCAAAGTGCAGCATGCAGACCCTCAAAATATATGATCCAGGTAGTTTTCAAGCATTCCGGGTACCTTTCACAGTACATCATGTTTTTCATGCCTTACAAACGGTACAGCAGAAAATTCTCTTTGAATGACAGACTCTTTAATGCATATTATTGACAGAGTGTTTAATTAGTCTGTAGTTAGCACCAGAACTGCAGAGAAATTTTTGCTGGTTGAATATTGCTTCAGCAGTGTACTGCACTGACACACAGAAATTTCTTGCTTGTTGTTGTAGTTTTAGGTTCCACCACTAAAATAAAATTGCCAGAATTTATTTATTTATTTATTTGCAATTTAATTACCGGGGAAGTCCACTGGGCCAAATTGACCCATTTTCAGTGGAGGCCCAGGGAGAAAAGCTCCAAGATGCATTATGCAATTTAGATACAAATGTTAATTAATATTAAAGATCTTATGTAGAATAGTTACTCATAAATGCATTCAATATCATGCATAGTTAAATTCATTAAGCTTGAAGGTCGGGATCACACAGTTTCATTTGAGGAAAACAGATATGGGTTAGTTGTGGAAACAGTTTACATACAAACCTTTTAAGAAAATGTAAATACGCTTTACATACACACATTAACAGTAGAGTGCTATATTTATAAGGTTGGGCTGTGTGAGGGTAGCTGTAGGAGGTGAGAGCTTGGAGAGAAGCTATAGAAATTGTTGAGAGCTTAGATAGGCTCATAGGAAGATAACTATGAGAATTGTAGAGCTTGGGAACCAGAGCGAGAACCCTCTTGGATTAGGTTGGGTGAAGGCAGGTGCATTTTCATTTAGTGGACAGGTGTTTGAATAGTTGGGTGTTGAAGTTTTCTGAGTTTGGTATGGTTCTTATTGTGGAGGGAAGGGAATTCCATTTTTTGCC
The DNA here is from genome assembly GCF_019279795.1 of Protopterus annectens. Taxonomy (NCBI): domain Eukaryota; kingdom Metazoa; phylum Chordata; order Ceratodontiformes; family Protopteridae; genus Protopterus; species Protopterus annectens. The sequence goes on from NC_056741.1 coordinate 1,512,958,342, forward strand.
TAGTGAGAAAGATAGGAGAAGTTGGCCAGCAGGACTTTTAGGTTTATGGATAGTAATTAAGTTCTGATTTTCAGATGTGAGAGTTCTTTTGGGTGTATAAGGGGGAAGGGTGTTAGAGCGGGACATTTTGTTGGGTGAAATATGAGTCTATGTGCAGTAGTGAGTTGGAGATGGTCTAGGTAGTTAGGGAGTTCATGCCAATTCAGGGATTGTAGGGTTAGGCAGTGATGGGTGGTATTTTTAGATTTAGAGGCAAATTTAGAGATTTTATTGTAGCAGTTTTCTAGTTTAGAGGTGATAGAGGAGGACAGGTTGGTTAGGAGAAGGGCTCCGTATAATAAGGAAGGAAGAAGATAATTCGAGGTCAGAGTTTGCCTGGTAGAGTTGGAGAGAAAGTGATTATTCCTATACAGCATACCTAGCTTTTGGTGGGTTTTCTTAATATTTTGTTGAATATGAATATCAGACTTGGTGTTCATCTACAGTAATGCCAAGTAGTTTGGCAGAGGGGACTGCTGTAGGTGAGTTGATTTGACTATAGACTTTGAAGTTGTTTTTATCGTAGGAGAGGATCTTTGTGAGAGGAAATAGTAGAATCTTTGATTTATTTGCATTGAGAGAGAGAGGTAGTTTTGGGGTATCCAATTTTCATTTGTAGAGAAGGCAGTTTGGGTTTTAGTCAGCAATTCAGAGAGGTTTGAGGCAGAGCAGACTAAGGTTGAATTGTCTGCGTATTGAATGATTTTAGCATCAGGAATAGCAGTGTGAAAGTTATTGAAGATATTAAAAAGCATTGGCCCAAGGATGGATCCCTATGGTACACCAGTTGGGGTAGGTAGGAAGGAAGAGATGGAGTTCTTTCATTTGACTGCCTGTGATCTGTCTGATAGATAGTTGGAGAACCAGGATAAAGCATTATTGTGCTGCAACTTTTGTGAAAAAAGTGTACAGGGTTGAGGCAATTTGTGTTGCTGCCCAGTTCTTGGGGTTTATTTTACTGTGCGTACTCCTGAGGAATGTTACTGCCTGGTAGTTTTGGGAGACTGCAGTGAACAACTTTTAAGAGGCTTTCATCAAGTAAAAGAAACGGGCAGCAGATAAACAGCTGTCAAACAAGTTTGTTTTCCCTTAGCCACCTTGGGAAATCTTTGATTGAATAACCACTGACTTGGGTATTGTATCTTAGTGGAGTTTGCATGAGCTTGTCACAGGAGCATCTCATCTTGAAGATCACAGGCTAGCTCAGGGCAAAGACTCCTTACAGTGGGACTGGTGCCAAATTAATTACATGGTTGAGCATAGAGACAGAAGATTAGGGTATAAAAAAAAAAAACTAATGCGCTAGCTGCTTTTTCACTGCCTAGCAAAAAGAAGAGTCACTAAAATTCAGTCCCATTCTGGATAAGGTGACCCTTCTACCCATTCTATAGAGAGAAGTGGAGTGCTAGGCTTGTAGAACAATGAGAACAAATGAACTGGTGTAACACAAGGGGGAGCTGGAGGACACTGTGTTCAGAACTAGTGTGGTGTGTGGTTTGGAGATGTAGTGCATTTCGTAATGCTGTGATTGGCATGTACCTTGTATATAACATGAATGCCTGCTTAATACATACCTGAAACCATGATGTTTTCCAGTCCGGTACTGTTAAACCTGTACTACTGTCTCTTCTAATGGCATCACCTACTGTGCCTCTGACCATTAGAGAAAAATAGTTTTAAGGCCTGATGTAAGTATTATATGGTCAAATTACAAACGGTTGTTGCTGTTATCACTAGGGGTCCATTTTCTTCACTTATTTTTAACCGTCACAGTCACCACTCATTAACATTACCTGTAAATATCTTTACAGAGAACAACTGTAACAGTGAGTCATAATATGAGGCTTTATTCTCTTAATGTTGACATTTCTTGGCTAGTAACTACAGAGGCAGTGAAATTTACTACAGATTACAGTATTTCCAATCTTGTGGCTTTTTGTTTTCACTTATTTTTGAGTTTGTTTCTTCATCCTTGCTGTTGTAAAAATGGTGGCAAAGGTATTTACACAAATGTGTTATTGATAGTTCATAGGTGGCTACTAGGCTATCAGACCAAAAGCTATTTTAAGCCTAGCCAGGCTTACCCCAGAATTTACCAAATTATTGCTGACGTGCCAATACGACAAGGAATTATACAGTTATAATACAAGCTTGTACACATCAACCCTTCACAGGCTGCCCCAATCAGTTAGGGACATAGGTGCCAAACCTCGGGTAAATTTGCAATTTCAAATCCATTGATCTAATTTATGTTTCAGTATGGTTAGGGATGTGCTTGCTTCGTAAGAATGTGAAGTCTGTTCCAGAGAAGTGACAATTTTGAGACTCATACCTGCCCCACCGACATGTCCTTTTTGTCATTCACAAGGTTTAGGTCCTTAGAATGTGTAGTTCTGATGCTGTTTGTTTTGCGGATGTGCAACAAATCTATCAGTGGGGGGTCTGTGGATGCCTTGTAAGCCAGGCACATAGATTGCCTTGCAGTAATCTTTAGGAGACTAAGTGCAGAGATGGGGCTGGGGCTTTGAGATGGTCCTTATGACATGCTGTTTGCTCCCTGTATTCTTTTACTGAGGAACCTCTGCGGTCTCTCAAGGTGTTTTAAGTGCTTGGTCAGGTACATGCTAAAGGGTGTGTTGTATTCGATGATTGGTCTGATGAGACCCAAGTAGAGTGGGGTAAGTGACCTCCTTAGACCTGGATACCATGCCTTTATAAGTTGTACAGTGTAGAATGATTTTCTCACCGCAGTAGACCTGTGCTGGTCAGAAGTCAGGTTACTGTCAGCATTGTTCCCAGGTCCCTGATCATTGGGTCTACTTTTATGGTTGCGTTATCAAGGTAGTAATGTAGTGGCGATCTTTCAGAAGGATGCTGTTTTGCATTTTTTGCACTGAGTTTTAGTCCATGTTCCTGGCACCAGCTCTTTGTCTGTGTCAGGTCCTCGTGAAAGGTTTCTGTGCCTTTAAGAGGATTCATTGACTATACCTAGTTTGCAGTTGTCTGCAGACTTGGTCAGCCCTTTGATGTTTACCGTAACTTCAGAGAAGTAAATAGTCAAATAGCTCCAGTAACTTTCTTGGACTTGTATACATTTTTTTTGTTTAGGCCTGGATCATAAGACTGATCACTGTTTTATTTGTATATATAATCAGACCTCTGAGTTAAGGAGGCAGAAAGCCTTTGCTTCATTTTTACTAAGAAATTTGAAAGCTATTGAAAAGAATATGAGGACTCTTCAGTTGAACCAGATAAAAAGTCACTCGTCCAGTCAGGGTAAAATAGACAAGTCTTTGTGGGTTCTGTTCATGTAGCTTTATTATATACAAACACATCAGGACCGAGGCTTAATAACTTTAACTTGAGTAAACTTATAACAAACTAGCTATTACACTCGTACATGCTCACTCTCTGGCTGCAATCACAAAATGGCACTGAAGCTAGCATATACTGGCTATTTATATGCACGTGCCGACTTTGAAACGCTTCTTAAAGGTACAACATGCACCCACTGTTCTGCATCCTTCTTCTTTGAGAAGTAAGTTATGCAATGTTGATGACATTAATTGACATGCAATGAGTACAAATAATTCTTTGTCATGCAGTTATACAGAACTAAATACATATAAAGAGTTATGTCCAGGTTGCTGTGTATTTCACACTAGGTCTGGAAATACAATCAAATCGTGTGATGTAAAAATTAGAATCCAGTCTAGCAACTGGGACTGTCTCTGTTGAATGTTCAACTTTAGGGACATCAGGAACATTATCAGGAATGGAAGTATAAGTTTAGACACGTTCTGCAACAGGAACATTGTCTGGACTGCTCTGAAATCTAGAGTCTGTATCACAATAGCAGTGCTGCAGTATCTGTTCTGACACAGGAAGATGATGTGTGTGATTTCTCCTGTACTCCACACCCTCAGATTCTACGAAGTAGGATGTCAGCTCAGTACATATACCTGTTAATTGACCAATCCAGTAGAAACCTTTTGCCATTTGTTTCCTCACTGTCTCCCTTCTTTCAATGGACGAAGAAGTCTGCGTGTTTTATCATAACAGGACTTCTGGAAAGAACACTTTCTGAATAATTGAGCTCTAATTGTCCTGTTCTTAGCTTTAGGCCTCAACAAACTGGAACTAATAGGCAATGTTGTTCTGGTTTTCCCAGATAGAAGTCTCTGAGCAGGCGAGCCAAGTGTATCATCACAGAGTATATTAAAAAACTAACAAACCCACAAACTAGTAAACCATCCACTAAATGTCCCATCCCTCCAGAATCCACTCCAACCCTATCGCTCCACCAAACCACTAAGATCCAGCAACAAAAATCACTTGCAGATCACTGAAGCCAATAACTCTGCTGGTGAAGCACTATTCTCTTGCGCCATAGCCAAATTATGGAATTCACTCCCACCCACAATTACCTCCGTACCATCATGCACCCATTTCAAAACTTTACTAAAAGCGCACCTAAAAACATGTTGGCTATGCCCTTGCAACTCTCACTCTAATATCATCCTCCCCATCCAACCACTACCTTTCTTTCCATTCCACTAACTACCTTGATTATAGCAAGCTCAGATGCTCATAAGCCTAGTACTTATTATACAGCAGGAACTTCTCATTGTAACATTTGTTAATGTTTGTTATGTACTTCACAGATAAAGATTCTAGTTGTCTACTGATGTACTATGTTCTTCATCTGTAAATATGTTGTAAGTAATTGCTATGTTAAATTGGTAATCGCTATGTAATCCAATGTAAAAACTACTGCCTGTTTATTTTACTGTGGAGCGTTTCTCCCAGGGCCTCCGCTGAAAATGGACCTACGTCCAGTCAGACACTCCCGGTCAACAAATTTAAATAAATAAATAAATATTTCTGAGAGTAAGTAAATTCAAAAAGACATTGGTTTGTCATGCTTTGACCATTCAAGTAATTGCTTTGCACTCTGTACTGCACGTTCAGATAGTCCATTTGACTGTGGATATTCTGGACTACTAGTAATATGTACAAAGTCCCATTCTTTTGCAAATTTCTCAAACAACTGACTGGTAAATTGGGTACCATTATCAGAAATAATTTTGTGTGGACTGCCATGGACTGAGAAGTAACACTTCAACTTAGTGATAGTAGTGGACGTTAGGTTAGGTAGTAAATCAGTCTCAAACCAGTTTGAATAAGAGTCTACCAGTACTAAGCAATGCTGATTGTTCCACTTGATTATAGCTGAAGTGGTTCTTTTTGCAAATGCGGTTTAGTACTGCTGCATACTGAGCAAGAAGTAAGTACTTTATCAGTGTCTTTTACTAGAGAAGGCCAAAATACTACTCCTCTCACCCTTTTGGTTGGTTTGGAACCTGGGTGACCACGATGCAAAATTTGGATATATTCATGTTGTAAGGAAGCAGGAACAATAATTTTAGGACCTTTGAAAATAATGCCATCTTCCGACATCTCATCTCTGTAAGGAAAGCTACGTTTACAGTATGAAAAAATATAGATACCTCGTTGTTGATGAAGAAACCACAAAGCAAAAAATGAAAATATAGTCACAAAAACTAAGGTTTCAAGCAAGGCTCACAGAAGTAATAAATAATCCTTAGGAAAACTGAGAAATCATTTATTCTGTTGAACAGGTAAGCGCTTTCGCGGTTCAAATCCGCTTCATCAGACCATATTAAAATCACAGGTAAACTGACAAATATTTAAAACGCAGAACAACCAATCAAATCAACTGAAAAAGGGAGGGAAAACTTATGTAATAGATTACCTATCCTGAAGTGCTTTTTTGAATAGCCAGGTTTTACATATCTATCAGCTACAATAGTGCAACATATAAATGCAAAGCATATATATAATATATATATATATATATATATATATATATATATATATATATATATATATATATATATATATATATATATATGAATGAAAAGAACCAGTTTTGTAGATACATTCCATGCATACCTATAGACAATGTGAATAATTCTAAAAAAATATATAATAGCATAGTATATAAAAAATATAAAATCTATATTGTGCATATAAGCATAAATCTGTGTAAATATATATATATATATATATATATATATATATAGATATATATATATATATATATATATATATATATATATATATATATATGTATATATATATATATATATATATATATATATAAAATACATATAAAAAAATGTGGTGTTGGCTAAATATACTAAGCCCATCTTCTATTCTTATACACGTGTAATGTATATACAAATGTGCAGGTCAATGTTTAAGCGGTCTAGCTTTCAGAAGAGATTTCAAAGAAACCTTGCTATTCAACCCGGGGGGTCTATCAGCCTGAAATTGCAATATCCATTTCTGTTCCTTGGATTCATTTTTATTTATAAGGTCACCACCTCTAACACTGGATCATATAAGTTCTAAGGCTAGGAATCTAAACTTATGTGCAGAACCTTCATTTTTAACATGCATAGCCAATGCATTCGTCTCTTTAGCATTTCTAATATCCCTCAAGTGCTCAAAAATTCTCTCTTTAAATGCCCTATTGGTTTTACCTATATAAAAAGAAAAACATAAAATACAATAACAAAAATATACCAAATGTTTGGTAGAACAATCTGCATAAAAGTCAGCATCAATTTTAAAATTAAGGCTTGGATGGAGAAAGTGTCCACCTATATGTAGGTGAGCACAAGCCATGCATTTTCTACAGGCATAAGTGCCTTTTCTGTCAGATGAAACAAAGTTTGAAGAATTCAGGGGTCTATAACAAAGTTGTTACTTAAGGGTTCTATTATTTCTAAAAGTAAAATCTGGTTTCTCGCCAATAAACCCATGAAGTTCAGGTATGGTTAATAAAATGTCCCAATTAGTAGTGATAGTTTGACATACATAATCAATATTACTAGCAAAAGTCAAAGGCATACGAGTCTTCTTCTTATTTATAGCTATTACATTAGAATCAGAGATGTTATCAGGCTCTAATAAAGTAGAGGTGGGTGTATTATTACCATAATAGGGTTTATATCTCTTGTTCCTTTATTTCCATGCTTCAGATATCTGTTCATCAATAACCTTACTCTTGTAACCCCTACTCATAAATTCTTCTTTTAATAGAGATAAAGCTGAAACTAACTTAGTATCATCATTGTGTAACCGCATAGTGCAAAAAATTTGCCCTCGAAGTACGTTAGACTTAACATGGTTTGGATTCGTGCTACTGTTATGTAGAATACTATTACGTTTAACACTCTTCCTATAGACGCTAGTCGAAACTGAATGTAACATATCTTTACTAATCTGCACATCTAAAAAATCAATATCTGTAGTTGAATATTTAAAGGTAAACTGAAGAAAATTGTTAATACTATTCAAATAGTCTAAAAATTCAATGAGAAGGTCCTCAGTACCACGCCAGAGAAGAAGAATATCATCTACAAAACGAGTATACCAAGTGATGTGACTAACTGTACTTAGCATTAGAAATAACTTAGTCAGTCTTCCATTTTACTAAAGTTAGGTTGGTTTAGCTGTTGGCACATGCTGTGCTCATTGCTACGCCTACCTTCTGTAAATATAGCTTGTCATTAAAAATGAAAACATTTTCTAATGTAATCTCTAGTAAGGTACATAAAAGATTAATCTTAATAGTAAAACCATGCAGGGTCAATATCTGTCTAATGTTATCGATACCCCAATTATTGGGGATAACAGTAAATAATGAAGCTATATCTAAGGTAACAAAAAAACAAGGACCTAAAATAACATTAAAATAGTTACTCATTTGTGAAAGAAAATCCTTTGTTTCTCTCAAGATAGTATCACATTTGTTCAATACAATGTGCAAATTCTTTTCTACAGAAATTGATAAAGGTTCAGTTAACCAGCCTCTGTTAGATACTATAGGTCTCATTGGAGGTTGTTGTGAACTCTTATGTATTTTTGCAAGACCATATAGTATAGGGATAGTAGGATTCTCAACTTTAAAATAGTTAAAGATTCAGAAATCAAACCAGTTATAAGGAGATCAAATATTGAAAAATCAACTTTGTCAATAACACCTTTTAGTATTCCTGTAGTTAAAGAAGTGTAGGTATGTGTGTCCTGTAACAAATCCATCATACCTAACATATAGGTGTGTTTGTCTATCACTACAATATCTCCACCTTTATCAGCTGGTCTTATCTCAATGCTTCTCATGTTTTTAACTCAATAAGGGCTTGTTTGTCAGCAAAAGTTAAATTATGGAAACAGTCAAACTGTTTCTCTGAAAATCGCTGTCTCAGTTGTCTTTCACAAACATCAATAAAAAGCTCTACAGTGGCATTAGGTGGAGGTACAAAAGTGCTTGGTTTCTTAAAAACATTTACATGGCCACTATCCTTATTAAAAATAGTTGTAAGAGTAAGAGTCCTACCAAACAGTTTAAAATCCTGTAAAACGTCTCCATCCAAGTCTTAATTTTAAAATTGATACTGACTTTTATGCAGATTGTTCTACCAAACATTTGGTATATTTTTGTTATTTTATGTTTTTCTTTTTATATAGGCAAAACCAATAGGGCATTTAAAGCGAGAATTTTAGAGCACTTTAAGGATATTAGAAATGCTAAAGAGAGTAATGCATTGGCTATGCATGTTAAAAATGAAGGTTCTGCACATAAGTTTAGATTCCTAGCCTTAGAACTTATATGACCCAGTGTTGGGGGTGGTGACCTTATAATAAACCTGAATCCAAGTAACAGAAGTGGATATTGCAATTTCAGGCTGATAGACCCCCCGGGTTGAATAGCAACGTTTCTTTGAAACGTCTTCTGAAAGCTAGACTGCTTAAACATTGACCTTCACATTTCTATATATATTACACGTATATAAGAACAGAAGATGGGCTTAGTATATTTAGCCAACACCACATTTTTGATATGTATTGTGTATATATATATATATATATATGTATGTATATATATATATATATATATATATATATATATATATATATATATATATATATATGTATGTATATATATATATATATATATATATATATACACACACACACACCAAATTATGCTTATATGCACAATATGGATTTTAAATTTTTTATATACTATACTATTATATATTTTTTTATAATTATTCACATTGTCTATAGGTATGCATAGAATGTATCTACAACACTGGTTCTTTTCATATATGTATATGTATATGTATATGCTTTGCATTTATATGTTGCACTATTGTAGCTGATAGATTACCTATCCTGAAGTGCTTTTTTGAATAGCCAGGTTTTACATATCTATTACATAAGTTTTCCCTCCCTTTTTCAGTTGATTTGATTGGTTGTTCTGTGTTTTAAATATTTGTCAGTTTGCCTGTGATTTTAATATGGTCTGATGAAGCGGATTTGAAGCGCGAAAGCGCTTACCTGTTCAACAGATTAAAGGATTTCTCAGTTTTCCTAAGGATTGTTTATTACTTCTGTGAGCCTTGCTTGAAACCTTAGTTTTTGTGACTAAATTTTCATTTTTTGCTTTGTGGTTTCTTCATCAACAACGAGGTATATATATTTTTTTCATATTGTGTACTCGTTTTTCACCTTGTTGTTGAAGCATGGCTGAAGGCAGTATTGGAATGCCTGTGACTGCCACGACTTCCTGTGATACTAATTCTCAAGCTACAGTGAACAATTCTTATTCACAGCGATTTAATACTATCTTGCCCCAACAAATTAATCCTCTCCTTGATGGAACTGTTAACTTACATATGAATAATATAACAACTGATTTCAGTACACTTGAGGCTTTTAACAAAGACTATCGGTCATTAGCGAATGCTCTTTACAAATACAAGCGTCTGCAGTGGCAGCACTTTCATTTAGAAGCCTCACTTGAATTGCATGTTGCACCTAGAGGGTTTAGGGTATTGACAATGCCGTCCTATGGCTCTACTTACCCTGAACCCCTAAGACGTTGGCAGCTACTTAATTTGGAATGTAGTGAAAAATACATGAAATTACTAATAGAGTTCTTCAGACCTGAAAAGGTGGAGATCGCTAAACAAATAGAGAGTGTGCAAGACACTATCTACAATAATTACTCTATAGACATAATTGGTGTTAAGATGGATAAACTATTTGATGTTATAATGGCTTATGATAAAAGACTGTCTATGGTTAAAGCCAGAAAGATTCAACGTGATGAACTGGATTGTGAGAATGGGCAAGTCTTTTCTTAGTCTAGGGACAGACCAATGAACAGCACAAATACGTCACGCTCGACAGGAAGTGGGCGGGTTTCTGAAACTACTCACAGAGCGTTCTCTCAAAGAGAGAACACACAACAACAAGTTTATGCTCTGTCTGCGACTACAGGCTTGAAGCCACCCAACAGTGAAATGGTAAATAATGATAATGTTTCTAATAACTTGGACATTACAGATGATTTACATAGGACTTTTACTCCTCAAAATGAACCTTCTGTTAAGCCCAAAGTAGCTACAATGCAAGACAGCAGCACACTAATGGTTGTCAGAGATCCGCCGGCCGTTCAGACAACTGAAGCACTTTTTTTATCAAAAAACCTGTTACCAATACAGGTCCAGGAGCCGATGCACAAATCCAAGGATGCGGCGGCTAAAGAGTGAGGAAGACCAAACTCGGACAGGCAAAAGGCTGAAACAGGTTTAGTCATTAACATTTCATCTGTCTCATTAACTAATGCACAGTTATCAATTTTGAATAAAGGGCTAACATTTGTTCCAGCCCAAAAAGCAGAATTAACTGACGTTTTACAGGATTTGAAACTGTTTGGTAGGACTCTTACTCTTAGAACTATTTTTAATAAGGATAGTGGCCATGTAAATGTTTTTAAGAAATCAAGCACTTTTGTACCTCCACCTAATGCCACTGTAGAGCTTTTTATTGATGTTTGTGAAAGACAATTGAGACAGCTATTTTCAGAGAAACAGTTTGACTGTTTCCATAATTTAACTTTTGCTGAGAAACAAGCCCCTATTGAGTTAAAAAAAAACATGAGAAGCATTGAGATAAGACCAGCTGATAAAAGGTGGAGATATTGTAGTGATAGACAAGCACACCTATATATTAGGTATGATGGATTTGTTACAGGACACACATACCTATACTTCTTTAACTACAGGAATACTAAAAGGTGTCATTGACAAAGTTGATTTTTTAATATTTGATCTCAATCTTTGTTTAACTATTTTAAAGTTGAGAATCCTACTATCCCTATACTATATGGTCTCCCAAAAATACATAAGAGTTTACAACAACCTCCAATGAGACCTATAGTATCTAGTAGAGGCTGGTTAACTGAACCTTTATCAATTTTTGTAGAAAAGAATTTGCACATTGTATTGAACAAATGTGATACTATCTTGAGAGAGACAAAGAATTTTCTTTCACAACTGAGTAACTATTTTAATGTTATTTCAAGTCCTTGTTTTTTTGTTACTTTAGCTATAGCGTCTTTATTTACTGCTATCCCAAATAATTGGGGTATTGATAACATTAGACAGATATTGACCCTGCATGGTTTTACTATTAAGATTAATCTTCTATGTACCTTACTGGAGATTATATTAGAAAATAATGTTTTCATCTTTAATGACAAGCTATATTTACAGAAGGTAGCCGTAGCAATGGGCACAGCATGTGCCAACAGCTACGCCAACCTATCTTTATTAAAATGGGCGACTATGTTCTTTCTAATGCTAAGTATAGTAGTCACATTAGTTGTTACACTCGTTTTGTAGACGATATTTTTCTTCTCTGGCGTGGTACTGAGGACCTTCTCATTGAATTTTTAGACTATTTGAATAGTATTAACAATTTTCTTTAGTTTACCTTTAAATATTCAACTACAGATATTGATTTTTTTAGATGTGCAGATTAGTAAAGATATGTTACATTCAGTTTCGACTAGCATCTATAGGAAGAGTGTTAAACGTAATAGTATTCTACATAACAGTAGCATGCATCCAAATCATGTTAAATCTAACGTACTTCGAAGGCAAATTTTTTGCACTATGCGGTTACACAATGATGATACTAAGTTAGTTTCAGCTTTCTCTCTATTAAAAGAAGAATTTATGAGTAGGGGTTACAAGAGTAAGGTTATTGATGAACAGATATCTGAAGCATGGAAATAAAGGCACAAGAGATGTAAACCCTATTATGGTAATAATACACCCACCTCTACTTTATTAGAGCCTGATAACATCTCTGATTCTAATGTAATAGCTATAAATAATAATAAGACTATTTGTATGCCTTTGACTTTTGCTAGTAATATTGATTTTGTATGTCAAACTGTCACTACTAATTGGGACATTTTATTAACCATACCTGAACTCCATGGGTTTATTGGCGAGAAACCAGATTTTACTTTTAGAAGTAATAGAACCCTTAAGCAACAACTTTGTTATAGACCCCTGAATTCTTCAAACTTTGTTTCATCTGACAGAAAAGGCACTTATGCCTGTAGAAAATGCATGGCTTGTGCTCACCTACATATAGGTGGTCACTTTCTCCATCCAAGTCTTAATTTTAAAATTGATACTGACTTTTATGCAGATTGTTCTACCAAACATTTGGTATATTTTTGTTATTGTATTTTATGTTTTTCTTTTTATATAGGTAAAACCAATAGGGCATTTAAAGAGAGAATTTTAGAGCACTTGAGGGATATTAAAAATGCTAAAGAGACGAACGTATTGGCTATGCATGTTAAAAATGAAGGTTCTGCACATAAGTTTAGATTCCTAGCTTTAGAACTTATACGACACAGTGTTGGGGTTGGTGACCTTATAAATAAAACTGAATCCAAGGAACAGAAATGGATATTGCAATTTCAGGCTGATAGACCCCCCCGGGTTGAATAGCAAGGTTTCTTTGAAACCTCTTCTGAAAGCTAGACCGCTTAAACATTGACCTTCTCATTTGTATATACATTACACGTATATAAGAATAGAATATGGGCTTAGTATATTTAGCCAACACCACATTTTTTGATATGTATTTTATAAATACATAAACTAGAGTGTTTGATGGACATCCAACATTAATGTAGTGGTTCAGCTTTTGCAAAACTGGATCAGTCTTTGTATGCTCTGTCAGCTCATCAAGTCTTGTGGTAGAAACATTACACACTTCCATGACATCAAAGTCAAAATTCTCTGCCTGAAGTTGTTTTGTTTTATTTCTGGACAATCTGGATAAGGTATCAACCAGATAAAGAAGTTTGCCTTTTGTATAGACGATTTTGAAGTTGTACTTTTGCAATTTGAGCATCATTCTTTGTAATCTCATTGGAGCTGAATGCATAGGCTTCTTTAGAGTAGTAACTAGAGGTTTGTGATCTGTTTCAGTTTGAATAGCTCGACCATAGATATATAATCATGAAACTTTGAACATGCAAATACTGTTGCCAAAAGTTCTTTCTCAATTTGTGCATATTGCATTTCAGTTTGGGTAAGAGTTCTAGATGCATAGGCTACTGGTCTGCCTTCCTGAAGAATAAGTGCACCAAGACCAAATTTTGAAGCATCGCATAAAAGAGTTACTGGTTTATTGACATAGTATCTTAATGTAGGTGGGGTAGCAATTTTCTGCTCAAGGTCTTCAAATGCTTTCTGTTGCTGTTCCAACCAAGACCATGTAACATTTTTGCACGTCGGCTCTGTCAAAGGTGCTGTCAACTCACTGAAGTCTAGTGTAAACTTGCCTAAATAGATGACCATGCCAAGAAAACGTTGTAGAGCCTGAATGTTGTCTGGTGCTGGCATCTCTACAATGGCTGCTTGCTTGGATGGGTCTGGTCTCAAGCCAATGCTAGTAAATAAATGACCTACATGTTTAACTTCTGGTAGTCTTAATTTGCACTTCAGAGGATTGAGCTTTAAGTTCACTTCAAGTGCTCTGTCTAGAACTTTCTTAAGGTTTCTGTCATGTTCTGCTTCACCATTGCCTCCAACTAATACATTATCTACTATTATGGTAAAAGGATAACCTGAAAAACTTACTTCATTGCACGATTGAAGACTAAACTTGCAGAATTCATTCCAAATGACATCCTGCGGAATCTATATCTGCCAGATGGGGTACTGAAAGTAGTCAGTAATGAGGATTTGCGATCAAGCATCACATGCCAAAATTAACTTTTTGCAACTAGGACAGAAAAAACAGTGGATTTGGTATTAGAGCTGTGATTTCCTCAACAGTACGCATTGGATGATGTGGTCTCTTTAATGCTTTGTTCAAATCTCTTGGGTCAATACATATTCTGATTTAATCTGAGCCTTTTTTGTGGGCTGCTACGATAGACAACAGCCATTCATATGCTTCTGTAACTGGCCAGATTACACCTTGCTGCACTGTTTTATCCAAGTGAGCTTTGACTTTATCCTGCATAGCTATCGGAACTTTTCTTGCTGGTCTGACTACGGGAATAATCTCTGTGTCTAACGTCATGGAATACACAACTGGAAATTTGCCCAACTTGTCATCGAAAATATCAGCATACTCTGAGAAAATAGCTTCAGTAAAATTGGAACTAGGATATGTGCTTATATGGTGAACTTCTTTGGTAAAAGAAAGCAGATTCATTCTCAAACTGTCTCTTGAGACCCACTTATGACTATACACAGGTCTTTGGACTACATGGAATAACAAACTGCAAAAGTTCCTAGCCAAATAACATGAAAGCACTACTGAGCCTTCGGTTTTTCTTCACTTCCATAAGCAACAAGTTTCACACAACTAGCTACTTTGAGTTGTTCACCAGTTCCCACCGTAGCAAATGTGTCTGCTTGACATAACATTACACTTTCAACCAGTGTCTACTTTAAGCACTCTGGATTTACCATTGACCTGCACAGTACAAAACACTTCATTATTTACAAACAAATTAACTGCATCAAACTTTTCACCAATTACTGATGCACCATCTATGTAGAAAGTAGAATTGCAGCTTCTCTATATGATCAACTTGCTTTTTCAAGTGACCCTTCTTTATAACTGTGTGAGGTTTACTTGATTTGCAAAACTTTTGAAAATGGTTCCATTTTCTACATTTGTGGCATTGCTGACCAAATGCTAAGCATTTTTCTCTTTTAGACTCATGACTGGCACCACAATTGAAACAGTTAACAATAAAGTTTGAATTGGGTTTTGCTCACTCGCCTTCTTACTGCACTGTGTATGTCGTTTTCTTAGAACTTACTGGAAAAAGAAAGCTATGGGGTTTCCCATGTAAACCTGTTAGGGGTGGCAGCTGCCATGTGCTTAAGCCTGCTTTTGCTTAGCCACATGTTGCATGCTGTCTACACCTGCTCTGGAGCCTGCTGAAACCTGCTGAAACCATGCTCTTATTTGCAAGCTTACTTGTGTGCCTTTCTGTAACTTCATGGATTTGACAAATCTTAACACCTTTGCTAAGCGTTAAATCACTGTCACAAAGCAAAATCTTGCTCACTGAACCACTGTTAATACCACACACAAGCCTGTCCTTTATCAACTCATCTCTTAAGTCACTAAAGAGACATTTTAGCTTTGTTTCTCAAGTCAGTTACATAAGCTGCAAAAGTTTCCCAAGGTTTTTGATCTCTTGTGTAAAACAAATGTCTGTCTAATGTAATATTTGTGTGGGGGTTACACATTTCCCTGAATTTGCTCTGCAAACACTTGGGGTCTTCTCTTGAATTCAGCCTGTACAACAGTATGACGGTTTTCACCTTCTCCCTCCTATACTGCTGATGCATACACAAATGAATGTCCTCTTTCAGTGGCGTCTGACCCAGCTAGGTTTAGCAAAATGAATGCCCTCGTGTGTGCATCTTTGTCAGAATAAGCTGCTTGTATAAAAATATCATACACTTGATCAAATATTCTCCAGTTCTCTGCAATATTCTGATCAAATACAAGTGGCGATGGCTTGCGAAATCAGTCTGCCATATTAATACCAGTGAAGCTTTTGCAAGTATACACAAACATACACACATATGTCAGAAATTTATGCCAGTATTTGCAACTATGCCCAACAGCACAACAAGACTTTGAATAACTGAACTCTGCGAAATAAGTCTCTCAGGCACTGTAATACCCTTGAAATTACTGTACTGTAAGAAGTCACCTCTTAACAGTGTAAGAAACATTTCAAAATAACTGCACTGTTCAGGTAAATTGGCAGAAGAAGCTCAGAGGAAGAAACATTTCGAAGTAACTGCACTTTGCGAATAAACAGGACACAGCACGCTGAAACATCCATAAAATGGCTGTACTTTGCTAAATAACTCTTAACAGTACAAGAAACACTGTGTAATGGTGGCAGTTTGAGAATAGACACCCTGAGAAACATTTTGAAATGGACATATTTTGACTGCACTTCATGAAATAGTTGTATGTTGCACACAAATAAACTCTTCGGAATAAATGCACATTAATAAGCACACACTGTAAGCACTTTTGCACACTTTGAGATGCTTCAAATAATTCTAGTTATGCCCTGAATACAATGTGAAGTAGTTATGCCAAAACACAGTACTTTGCCAAAATACATGCAGTTGCCTTGCTTTATTTATGCTTAATGTGCCCTTTTTGCCCTTTATTATATTTGGTTTGCTCGTTTAATCTTTTTCCATACTCATTATACTTTTCTTCTGCTCACTTTACTCTAAACATCCTTGTTTTAGTTTAAACATGCTCGTTTTGCAATTTTGAGGTAATTCCGAACCCCTTATGTGCTTTTCTGATAATTGTTTTTATCAAATATCTAAATTTTAAATGTTTTGTTTAATAAACCTTTTGTGCCCCTCACTTGTTTAATAATGCAGTTTATGCCCTTGTAATGCTCTTGTTTTATCTTTTTGTTTAAATAAATCTTTCATGCAAGTTTTCATCCTTTGGTTCATTTCTGACCCTTTTTTTATGGTTGTTTCTTTTAGTTTACCTTTACTGTTAACTCTGAACCTCATAGCTCTAAAAAGCAGTCTCTGGAATCCCATTTCTGACACCATGTCATTCGTCTAGTCAGAATAAAATAGGCGAGTCTTTGCGAGTTCTGTTTAAGTAGCTTTATTATGTACAAACACATCAGGATTGAGGCTTAATGACTAACTTGGAGAAACTTATAAACAAACTAGCTATTACACTCATACATGCTCACTCTCTGGCTGCATTCACAAAATGGTACTGAAGCTAGCACATGCTGGCTATTTATATGCACGTGCTGACCTTGACATGCTTCTTAAAGTTACAACATAAACCCATTGTTCTACAAAACGAAGAGAGTGAAAAACTTAATTCATAATGAGACTGTCACCATTAAAAAGAAGTTTCAGCGCTCTTGGATTTTGGGACTTTATTTATTATTAAGGCTGACACTTTTTTTGACCAAATCCCACTGAAGGATTTAAAGTATAATGTTTAATGTACCCGAAATGTAGTAATGAAGGCATCTACATCATCCAAAACTAACCAGGTACAGTCAGTACCAGTGTCTGAGTTTTTGGCAGGATAAAGAACCTGAGACACAGGTTTCCATTTTGGAAGGGACTAAAATGATTCCAATAAATGAGGCTTTCTGTCTCCATCCTGATTGCTTTCAATTAAAAAAGTGAGTGTAGGTAGTCTGAGCCTCATCCAGAAAGTCTGTGGAAATTATTTTAGTCCTGTTTTGTGAATTCACAGTTGAATACTGTGCACCTAGTTTTGAACTTTTTGGACTTATTTCTTCAGAAGAGAAGTGTTTTTTTACCTCAGTTTCTCCTCTGCATAATTCTGATTGAGGGCTCCTGTTTACAGTCTTCTAGATATTCTTACAATGTCAGTTGTAATGATGCCGTAAACATCATTGGAGAAAACTGTAATGTGTATCTTTCAGCTATTTCTTCAGCAGAGAGGGCACTTTCATAAATGCTGTAAGTCACATAATCCAAGAGAAGAATTCCTTCATTATTCAAAATGTTCCCAGACTTCCGGAATAAGGTTAATATGTTTTTATTATCAAGCTATTGACCTACTGGAACTCAAGACACTTGATGTCCTTAACTCCACATAGTGATTTTCTGCTCCCTATGTATCTATCTATCTATATATGTATATATATATATATATATATATATATATATATATATATATATACACACACACACACACACACACACACACACACACACACACACACACACCCACTGTATACACATGTGTCTGTATGTAAAAAGTGTACACACCCATGTTAAAATGCTTGGTTTTTGTGAAATAAAAAATGAGACCACAATAAATCATTTCAAAACTTTTCCCAACTTTAATGTGACTTATAACCTGTACAATTCAATTGAAAAACAAATCTGTTAGAAAAATATAAAAATGTACAATATGCTAGTTGCATAAACATGCACACCCTTAAACTAATGCTTTGTTGAAACACCTTTTGATTTAATTACAGCATTCAGTCTTCTTGGGTACACACCTGCCATCAGTTAAAAAGACTCTGATTAACCCCAAATAAAGTTCAGCTGTCCTAGTAGGATTTTCCTGACATTTACTCAGTTGCTTGCTACAGTAAAAGTCATGGTTCGCAGAGAGCTTACAAAGCATCAAAGGAATGTCATTGTTGAAATGTATCAGTCAGGAGAAGGGTACAAAAAATGTCCACAGCATTGGATATACCATGGAACGCAGTGAAGACCGTCATCAAAAAGTGGAGAAAATATGGGACAACAGTGACATTGCAAAGAACTGGATGTCCCTCCAAAATTGATGAGGCGAAAACTGATCAGGGAGCTACCAAGAGACCTACAGCAACACTGAAGGAGCTACAGGAATTTCTGGCAAGTAATAGTCATGTACGTCATGTGACAACAAGCTCCCGTATTCTCCATATGTCTGGACGATGGGGTAGGGTTGCAAGACAAAAGCCTTTTCTGACACAGAAAGACATCCAGGCCCGGCTAAAATTTGCAAAATAATTTATCAAGAGTCTCAAAAGCCTGTGGGAAAATGTATTATGGTCTGATGAGACCAAGGTTGAACTCTGTGGGCACAATTCCATAAGGTACATTTGGCGCAAAAACAACTGTTCGCATCACCAAAAGAACACCATCCCCACAGTGAAGCATGTTGGTGGCAGTATCATGCTTTGATGTGGCTTTTCTTCAGCTGGAACTGGGGCTTTAATCATGGTGCAGTGAATTATGAACAGTTCCAAATACCAGTCACTTTTGGCCCAAAACCTTCAGGCATCTGCTGGAAAGCTGAAGATGAAGAGGAGTTTCACCTTTCAACATGACAATGACCCCAAGTATACATCCAAATCAACAAGAGAATTGCTTCACCTGTAGAAAATTAAGGTTTTGGAATGGCCCAGCCAGAGACCAGACCTAAATCCAATAGAAAATCTGTGGGGTGACCTGAAGAGGGCTGTGCACAAGATATGCCTTTGCAGTCTGACATATTTGGAGTGCGTTTGCAAGGAAGAGTGGGCATATATTGCCAAGTCAAGATGTGCCATACTGATAGACTCTTACCCAAGAAGACTGAATGCTGTAATTAAATCAAAAGGTGCTTCAACAAAGTATTAGTTTAAGGATGTGCACACTTATGTAACCAGCATATTGTACTTTTTTTCCCCCTAACAGATTTGTTTGTTTTTCAGTTGAATTGTACAGGTTATAGGTCACATTAAAGGTGGGAAAAGTTTTGAAATGATTTATTGTAGTCTCATTTTTTTATATCGCAAAAACCTGGCATTTTAACATGGGTGTGTACACTTTTTATATCCACTGTATACATGTATGGATTATTTTTGAAGGAAGTTAGACCATTTTTCCAGACTGTATGGTTTATTCTATTATTTTTGAAGCTGTGTAATGTATCTATCACTTTTTTCTATTTGATTATTTTTGTATTAGTCTCCTCATTCTGATTGGGTCCCCCATTACTGATTTCCAGTCATAGAACCTTCATGTAGGACCATATTAGATAATGTTATAGGCCAGATATATGAACGTTTCAGTCCAGGTTTTCCATCGATTTGACTTTATAGGAAATTTTATACCTTTTCAAGTTATTTCAGATGGCACCTTTTAAGGCTGCAAGACACAGCACCGTATTCAAACAGGTTATATAAATGAGGTGTAAAGTTGTATAGTGACCTCCCTAGAGTGACTGAACATGCCAAATTAAATGGGCTACAAAATGTGCATCTTACATGATCCAGTTTATCCACTTCAGCATCAGGACTGGTTGCTGAAGGGACCAAACATCTCTGCACCTGTGGAGCATTCCCAAGCTCAGACTTCTCCCCTCAGTCTTGTAATGTACCCTGCCTTTTTGTCTCTGCAGACCTTGTTTGCTGTAGATTGGATAGCATTGTCAAGGTGCTCTCAAACTTGCAAATCTCATTTAATTTTTTTTTTTGTGCAGATAAGTACCACTTTTTTTTTTCTTCAGGCTATTGTGTTGAGGTAGTAGATTGAGTGTATGTATATGTATGTGTGTGTATGTATATGTATATATATATATATATATATATATATATATATATATATATATATCTATATATATATATATATATATATTTATATCTATATCTATATATATATATATATATATATATATACACACACACACACACACACACACACACACACACACACACACACACACCTAAGCTAGGTTTAGGTCTGTTATCTTAGACATAGATTGCATTTTTCCTTAGTTACTTGGTTGGTTATTTGTATGGAGGAAAAAGCCTCCTTGTTTTAAGATGTGTGGCCACAGGAATCCCCCCACAAGATGTACAAGAGCTTTGTGTTGTGTGTCTTGGGAACTTGAAGACTAAACTCTAGGATTTTGTAGATGCATCACAACAAGATGTCCTTCCATATCACTGTTGCAGTATTCATCACCTCTGGGATGTGCTGCCAAGGATAGCCCAATGTCCAGCCAGTACAGCAAAGCCTTTATTACCTAGGAGCATCATGACATAAACATGGGGCATAAAGGGGATGTATGAATGCTCCCAACCCAGAACATCATTGCTGCCAGTCTGAACACCGTTACTGAACATCTGTCTAAACGCCCTTACTGTGCTGTTTGTACTGAGCTGAAGCTTTCGGTTAAGTACCCCATTGGAGTTTCTTTTTCTTTTTATTCTATTTTGTTGTGGGTTGTGTCATCCAAGAAAGGGAAATGACCGTATGGGAGGCAGATTCCCCATAATTGCCTGTTTTGCTTAGGTGCATCTCATGATTACACAGTGTTCCGTCTGTCAGGATTTTGTACCAAAGTGGTCTTTCATCCATTTCCATTTATCTTGAGAACCAGCATCTCAAGTTGTTGGCCCAAGGTACCATAGCAGAATCCATGTACAACTCCTGCTCAAGAAGAAGGCCAAGAAATCTAGGCTTGAGCCTGCTGCTGTCCAGCCTACACCAGATGTCTCTTTTGAGGTTAATGAGAACCCAGAGGACCTTCCAGGTTTGCTGTGACTTTCGGAAGCCAGCACAGAACCGGCTTCTCGCACATCCTCAGATGCCTTGCAAACATCCACAGCTGATGTTGAGGTGGAACAATGGCTGATAATCTCTGAGTGCTTAAAGAGGGATTCCTCATATCTTGTTTGGGAAGATGTGCCAGTTGGCTTGATTGAATTCAGGCAGGGATCCAAGCCATCACAGTGTGTCAAAGCAGACGTCCCTTTAAGGAAAAGGCAGAGGACTGAGCACGTGGTACCAGCTACTAGAGATTCACAAAGAGAATGGCAGGACTTCACACAAGGCATGTTCAGTGACTTTAAAACGTCCTTAAGGAGTTTCAGTTCCTACACCTCCGTTGTTCTGTACCCCCAAAAAGGGCAAGGGACCATTGGTCCTTGGGTGAGGATTCTGACTGAGATACTGATTCCTGAGCTTACTCCTCTTAGTTGCCTTTTCCTTTGAAACTGTGGATCAGAGGAGGAGGAATCTCTTAGTCCTGATCCTCCTTTGGAGGAACTATCCTTTGGAGACATAGCCCTGCATATGATGGAGCATTTTAAATGGGATTGCTCTCGGGTATCAGACGTGCAGAAAAGGTATTATGAGTTTTTACAGATGGACTCTTATAAACCACTTCTGCTATCCCTCCCATGTTGGCTGCTTTATTAGATACCTTCTCTGCTGCTTCCTTGGCCCTAGACTCCCAAATTCTGGTACCTACAAAGCTTGAAAGATTCTGTAATGTGCCAGATGCCCGCAAATTCTTATGTAAATGCTCTTCTGATCCAGCAGTGATTTCTGTTTCTGTAGATAAGCCTTGTAGACAGTTGCCCTCTTCTAAGCTCCTTCCCTTTGATATAAGGACAGTGGAGCTATGGAAAGGATTGGGAAGAAAGTATACACTTCTGTTACTTTAGCCTCTAGGGCTGTGAATTACCAGACCCACATGATAAGAGATATTTTCTCTATTTTTTCCCAGATTAGCAAGATTGTATGTGATATGCTTGACTGGGCAGGTAAGGCTTCATCTCTCTTCTTTTTTGGGTTCCACTTCTCAAGTTTCCCATCACTATCTAAAATGAATCTTTGATACAGCTAATGCCTCTTATAGGGCTGCTGCCTCCAGCTCTGTGGTGAAGAGGTATTCCTGACTTCACCTTCAAGCCTTAAAGCAAAATTCTGGATGCTTCTCTGGTTAACCAATATTTGTTTGGCACTGCTTTTGGTAGAGCTTTTTAAGTCTTTTTAAGATCAAGGTAAGGTCATGAAAGATTGGAAGCGTATCTTTGTTTCTCCCATTCCCTTCATTCAGAAGAACTATCCTATTAAAACTGCTTTTTTTGCATAGACTGCCTTGATGGTCTTCAAAGGGTAAGAAAACTTCTAGGTGCATTTTTCAGATAAGCCTACTCAAATGCCTAAGTCCTCAAAGCCATCCTTTCCTCATAAGTCTGCAGCCATCTGACTTTCTGCCCTCCCTTCCTCTTGGCTAGAGTCCCTTGTCCCTCAAGCTTTCTCTGTCTCCCTCAATTTGGCAAAAAATCACTACAGACTGTTAGGTTCTGGCCATTATCAGGCAGGGTTACTTTATGGGCTGGAAAGCCCTTCCTTCCTACTCTGGTATCCATCAACCTGCTACAAAACAGCTTTCTCATTTTCCAGGAATGTTGCATGGTCTTTTATAGCAGGGTACCATTCAAATGATTCCAAAGACTGAAAGGCGTTCAGGGTTTTACTCCAGGATGTTTCTGATCCACTGAAAAGAGCGGCCTTGGAAACTTGTCCTGGATCTTTAGTTTCTGAACACTTTTCTCAGAACAGGTTATACTATAAACTTCCAAAATATGTATATATATCAAAAAACCTTTGTCTGTGATTCTTGAGGTATGAGGTTTGGAAGGAATGGGGGTGCAATGCCATCTGAATACGGACAAGTGCCTATTGGGCTTTTCAGGCTGTTAGAATTGTCTTTCAATATCTGTACCCTTCATATAGCTGCTAATTAGTACTTCAGGATATGCTGTTTTACTGCGAATCTCTGCACATCTGTTGTGGTTTAATGGCTTGCCAGATGTACTTTCAGTAGATGTGAGTTTCCGTGGAAGATAAGTTTTACTGTTGCTCATACTGTCTGTTTTATGAATGAGAACATTTTTTGTTTTTTCAGCAAATGCCTGAAAGTGTTTTTGCTCAAAAATTTGAAATTAAAGTTTGAAATTAAATCCAAATCTCTGTGATCACGTAAGCAAGAAAATAGTATGCACTCTGGCAGGTTTGAACAGTGTTTTATTGTTATTCTGGAGAGACAGCCAAGTAATAGGATATTGGTATAGCTGGGGTGCCCCACTGCATTACTCTGCTTACGGCCCACATTTGGCCATGATCCGGGTCTGATGTCAGCCCTTCTTAAAACAGCATTATATAATGCTCTTAAACATTTTTTTGTACTGCTGTAATACACTGATCATCTGTGCAAACCATCATTTTTTACCATATTTTACAGTCTGCAGCACATCAAAGTAACAATGTTAAGTTGTCTATCTCGCCTTCATTCTTGCTGGATGGGGTTTTGTCTCCACCCCGGCTCTCCACTCGCCACTCTAAAAAAGCGAGTTGAGGCTCCCCCGCGGCTCCCCAATATCCTTATATCCCACAATCGATGGCACAGGTTCTCAGATCGCTTTTTGCTTCCACCCGGTTCTGAGGTTTCTTGTGTAATGACTTTTTTTCTTGTTTTTTTTGTGTTGTTAAAGGTCCTTAATATTTTTTTTAATTTTAATATTTTCCTTCTAAAAAAAATCGTTTTTTATCTTTCTAAAAAATTTCTCTTTTCCCTTTTACTTTAGGTTCTTTTCCTTCCCTAGTGTTCTGTTTCTCTAGTTTATTGTGGTATTATTATTATTTTATTGGTTTCCTTATTAGTGGTTTTTATTATAATTTAACTCTGTACAATTAATAATTTGTGTTGTTGTGTGTGTAAATTTACTAAATTAAAAAAGCTAAAACAAGCAAGTCAGTGATTCAAGAAGTGATCGTGTCAGTCTTCAGACACCAGACACTGCTGCTCTCTGTCTTGTGCTGGTTTATCTGACCGCACCTGTGCTGTGCCTGTGCTGTGTGCCCCAGCCCCAGGGCAGGAAAAGAAAGAAAGAAAAAAAAATAATTGATATTAAGAGGCTTACTCAAGGATTCACCCCCCCTTCCTCAAACCAGCCTCTAGCCAATAGGTCCTAATCTGGTCTTGGCTCAGGCAGCTGCAGTCGAGACCTACAAGGATTTCTCAACCTCTGCCTTCGGAGGAGCTCCGTAGTCGTCCGATGTTCTCGATCCACTCCCGCCGTGGCCAGTAGTAGGTCCCGGGCAGGGTAATCAAGATTCCCGATAGCCCTTCGACCGGAGCTAACCAGGGAAGAGGGGAAAGGTCCAGGTCACCATCTCTTGGCTCCGTTCATTCGGCTCCAGGATCTCCCCTGCTGTCTGAGCGGGCCAGATCTCCAGGCTCCTAGGTCACGCCCTCTAGAGGGTATCGCGGACACTCAGAGAGTTCGAGTCACTGTGCCCAGATTTACCTGGCCCAGATGCTTCAGAGCCGCCTCACTCGAGTCCTCCCCTGCCCGGTCCATCAACATATTCCTCCTTAAAACTCTATGCTTCGGGCTGGTCGCTTGTCGGCCGAGAGACGAGCCCCGTCGGGCCCCGCTGCCGGTCCGCGGCTTTCCTTCCTTTCCCCGTTTTTGTCTTCCTTCCTTCTCGGCCGGCTCCATCGACTTCTCGTGGGGTCGACCCTCTTAACGGTGCGGACCCTTCCTCGCCCCCTCTCCTCTCGGTGCGGCGTCAGGAGTTCGTTCCTCGAGACATCGAGCCCTGGTGCATCTGTCCTGCTCGGGGGTCGGGGGCTCTTGCTTCTCGGGCTCTGACCCTGCCGACATGACAGGGTGCCGGGGGAGGCGCTAGAGCCTGAGCCCTGGCTCTGCCTCCCACGCTCAAATCCGTCCATCCCCCTCTCCCTGACAGGTTAACTCCGAGTCCCCCTCACTCCCACCCCCCCCCTCAAGAGAGCCAGCTCCTCAGGAACCCCTGTGGGATTTTCATTTCTATTCGTTCCCTCTGAAGAGTTGGCAGAAGAGCCCCTCCCGAGAGAGGAAAGAGTCCACACAACGGTGACTCTTTCAGGTCACATCACGTCCCCCGCTGGATTCTGAATGAGGGTCCCCCGCTCCCCCCCTTGAAGATGTCTCATTTGCGGCCATTCTGGAGATCCTGAAACAGAGGGGGGAGGCCAGCCCTCCAGCCCTTGCCTCGGAGGATCTGTATCTTGAGGCGTTGGCTCTCTCCTTCTCCCTCCTCTGGGTGTCCCCCCTTCTCCCCTCATGGCAGGGCTCAGCTAGAAGGCGACCCCAGATCCAGGAGACCCCCTAGTGCTCCAGGACCCCCTCAAGTTCAAACAAGCAGCAGAAAGACAATCTGCGGTAACTATGGGTGAGTTCTGCCACTGCTATGGTGGTGCTAGCTGTCTATCCACCTACTAAGCCCATCCTTCAGTAAGGAATCTAGAAACCTAACAAGGAATCTAGGTCCATGGACATGTGCGGGCGAGGCGGATGCTCTGTTACCTGCACACCTACATTGCGTTCGCCTTACTTCGAATGCCATTTTACCGAAAGAGAAAGGACTTGATCAAAGGGAGTGAAATGTTGATGTAAGATGAGCTGGCGGTTTCTCTAATAAAGATAACCGCATAACTACCTCTATTACTGGCTCCTTCTTTCTCCTCCATGATCTTCTTTTTTCTTAGCGCTGATGGGGCGGAGCAGGATTGCGGCATGCAGGTGTGGCTAGCCTTAAGATTCTATGCCTGGATGCCAAGATCACTACCTGCGGCTTCCTTCATTTTGATCTTTCATCCCTTGGGATGGATCATCCTCTTTAGTCCTGGTCCTCAAAAGCAAAGAAACCTAAGTCCGGTCTTGAGAGGTTTTTCTAACCCTGCCGTCGGGGTCGTTTCTTACTCTTAAAGGGCCTTTTAAAGGCCAGAAAGGTGGAAAGATGTGGTTCCGTAAACGTCTCAAGGACTGCGCCTGCAGGCGGGAGGCTAGTCCCGCCTCGCCCAGGCGGGGGGCACAGGGGTGAGCGTCCCACCTACCCCGGGGTCCATGGGGTCCAAGAGAATCGGGGCATCCCGAAGCTCGACCTTTGCCTGACATCCTGCGGTGTTGGAAGACTGCCCACTGCCCATCGCAGTTCCTGGGGGAGTCTGACTGCCCAAGCCTGTGCCTCCTGACCATCAACTCATTTGGTCCATCATTCCCCTCATCTCATCTATCCAATTTCTCAAAATTCCCTTTCAAGATTTCCCAACCTTCCAGATGGGATGTCACAGCCAGTCAAACTGGCGGTTTTGGAGAAGAGCAATTCAGCAAGCAAAAAGAGCAGAGCAAAGTTCCGCAGACACTTCCAAGGTTCTTTCTACTCCAAGGTTCACTTTTAGTTTCAAAAACAGGGACTGGAGACCTGGGTTTGATCTCAGTGTCTTGGTGAATCAGTCAAGCATAAGAGTGATTTCTCCTTTGGGCTGGGCAAAGGAAACCTTTTGAGCTCTAAGACTGGGATGTGCTCTATACCTTGGATGCTAACAGACGCCGCATAAAGATGAACAGATTTGCCCCACAAACCAGTCCAGCTTGGTTCAGGGACTGAGTTTTTGGTCTCCACACTGGCCTCGCCCTTTGGTCTCACCCTTGCCCCGGGCCAAATGCAATGCATACGAGTGGTCGCTTCCTTCCTGAGGCGACAAAGACACTGTGACTTATATTTGGACACCAAGCATCTCCTTCTGATGGCCAGAGATCTCCTTCGATGCTTGGAGATTACTTTTTCCATATAAATTGGCGAAGGTATTTCAATAAAAGTTGCGTAAAATTCTGTATTAAGCAAATAGATCTGTACCTACATGGGCGCAAATCTAGATACACACAACATGTCTGCAAGACCCCACATCATCAGAGAACTGTCATTTCACTAACAACAGAACTTCCTTTTCAACAACAACAAAAGTGCTGGAGGTTGTGATGGGAGCCATGGCGGCAATGGAGCAGCCTGTCTGCTTCCATTAGCCTTAGTCCTTTGCCGGATCTCAATGGTTCAATGGTTTACTTTATAGTCATGGTCTCTTCCTAATGTCTCCTGCCATATCATGCAATGTGGATCACGCAAGTCCTGGAGCTCTTTGGTCTCTCTCCCCCTCAGCTCTTCTTGGGTTACTCCTCAGCCAGGATTGGGCCAGTTTCGGGCGACAAAACTCCCCTCCGGGATCGCACCCGGGTGGGGCATTATCAGGCTTCGGGGAATGGCAGGCACCTGCGCGTGTCTGGAGTGGTGCATAAAAGTTCTGGCGATGTAGAATGCTCTTAAGCACGTTTGCAGCATCAAAGAAGACTCTCTTTGGAACCTTCAAGATACGTCCACTCTATTCCCCATGTCGCGGTAAACAGCCAATACAACCCCTGTGTGGAACAACTCAGACAACCCCTGTGTCGAGAAGCACTTGTGCTGTAGCAGTGGCAATTTCTTCTGCGCGGTTTTCCAATATGCTTTTCTCTTGAGTGCAACGCGAATACTCCGGCCAGTCAGAGCAATACCATGTCTGCCTCACAGGTGGTCTCTGAACTCTTCTGTAATTGAGAGCCTTCTTTTTACTGTGCCAACCTACCCAAAACTTCTAGTTTGGTACTCCCAAAACAGCAGAAGTGCAGCATTCCTTTCACTAGCATCCTTTCAGAAATTCAGCCAGCAGGGCCCTCTGAAAAGTCCCAGTTTGGCCTTTCCACTTCCATCCTCGGCAACTGTCCTTTCCACTTGATCAGACAAGCTTCACAGAAAGCTATCGCTCAGAGGCCTCATTGATCCTCATTGCTCCTTACAGCTTCGACAAGCCTCTCCTCGACTTTCTCTGTTTTTTGGCTCTAATTCGCTTTCTTGGGATCTGGACCTATCTCTCGCTTTTTCAAGCGTCTGTCGGGTCCAGTTTCTTAACTTCTTCCTCTCCTTCCAACCTTCTTCCAGGCGACCTCTTATTCCAACCTCCTGCAGGCTTCTTTTGATATCTTCCTCTGTTATCTCACTCTTAAGATTTATTTGATCTTTCTTCAAAGATTCACATTCATAAGTCAGGCAGCTTCATATAGATCCTTCACAGAAAGGACATAAATCCTTTCCTGCTTTTCTAGTTGAACTCTTCCATGCAGGTTCATCTCCCTTTGTACGGTTCATCTCCTTGGCAGCTATTTCTAACTTCTCTTTGGATTCACTCTTTTCATGTGGGTATTCCCTGAATCTGCTTTAAAATCTTTTTGAAAGGAGTTCTTCTTTCTTGATGGTTTTTCTTCTCTCCTCCTCCTCCTCTCAGACTCCTCTTAAATGGACCTTCTTTCCTTCTTCTTGGAACCTATTGTTCCCCCCTCTTTGACCTAATTATTATCAAACACTCTCTTATTTCTCTTTTACTCTTTATTAGACATGAAAAACTCTTTTTCTGGTCTCAGGCTCATCAGCACTAGAAGAGTGGTCTCACTCCAGCACTCAGCTGTCGACCTCCTTATCTCTTGTTTCATACCCGTCCTTTTTGCTTTCAAACGAACTCGTAGGTAAATCAAGCGTTTGATCTCCCAATCTTTTCCAGAATAAAGAATACCACTCAGACAAAATTTCACTGCCTGGATGTTCCACTGTCAATTGGGGTACTACTTGAATAGAACAAAACGGTCAGAAAATCTGGATCAGCTGTTTGTAACAGTTCAGAAAGATCTGTATGACTGTTTAGTCAAAGGTATCCATTATCCAGATGGCTAACATCTTTGATTTCCCTTGTATATGAAATTAGACATCAAAGCTGCCTGATAAACCTAAGGCTCATTCCACCAGCTGTTTGGGCTACTTCTTTAGGCACATTTCATTTATGTTGTTATTAGTCTTTGTGCATAGACTACATTCTGTCCTCCCTCACACCATTTGGACAAATAAGATCCATTTAGCTCCTATGCATAGCAGGAAGTCTGGTTGGTTATTTCTCAGGGTCTGTTCCGTTAGGGGCAGAGGACAAGGTGCTAGGGGCCTTGGTCCTCACCACAAGAATGAAGGCGGGGATAGACAACTTAACATATAGAAGGCCCCACTTACCATAATAACCCCATTTTTCTGCCATCTCTGAGTATATTCACTTAAACTGACAACAGTAGGTCTACAGTGGAAATGTCTACAGGTCACTACACCTGTGGGGCTTATTCTCACAGCATGCAACAAAAAGTGCTGAAAAAATCCAGGGGCAAGCCCCCTGCAAAAAATGTACATGTGCGAACGCCCACACACACACTAACTCTGTGATTTTACATTCCCCAGAGAAAGGGACATGATGTTCATCATGTTTCACTGTTGCAGTCATTACACTTGGGTTATCCTGCTGGCAGGCTACCCACAGTCGGCCTGAATTGCAAAGTCCTGGTCTGGCGTCGGTTGCTGTCGCCTCCTCCCTGACGTCAGTGGGCTAGGGGTATAAAAGATGCAGCCGACACCATTTTCTTCATTCTTTCTTGCTGCGCGGTGCCCAAAGCAAAAGCAATTCGCAAGTGCCGGTCGGCCGACTCCTGAGATTTTCGAAATTGAATTTCAGATCCGACGTCTTCAATAAAGCTAAGTACCCCGCTGGGGAAACTTTTTTTCTTGCTCCAGACCGATGACAGAAAAAGTTAACAATTGTATTTCTTGTGGGAAGCAAATACCTCATAAGGATTTTCATTCTTACTGTATTCCTTGCCTAGGCCCTGACCATGACCTTGCTAGTTGTCGGTTTTGTGCTAGATTTAACCAACGCACTATTAAGCGTCGGTACGATTTTGCATTTCATTACTTTGGCCGTAGGTTTAACTATATAATGCCATCGGAACAGCCGACGACCAGAGTTCATAAAAAACGCATGGAAAAAGAAAAGGACAGGCATCCGAGGTCCAAAACTGACTAAGCCTCTTCTAGGCCAGTCGCCGGTTCTCAGTGAGGCACTTTTGCAGCCCCTGACACCCGCTACCTCAGAGCCACAGGCTGCCTCCGACTCCCACGTGGAGACAACTAGGCCTCTGGATACTCAAGGTATTGGGCCTTCGGAAACTAATCCCTCAGATGGGTCCGGAGCCGCTGAGCAGGTATCGGCTTTTGAGGGTGTTTTCAGACCTACACAGCTTTATATCAAGCCAACTTCAGCATCCAAGACAAAGACCAAAACAGCTTTAAAGACAAGGAAACATGTACAGCATTCTCCAGGACAGACTTCCATGCCTAAGAAACAGATGCTAAAAATGGCTGAAGACCTAATTACTTTGATCAGGAGGCTTAGGCAAGACACTGAATATGATTCCTCTGATCAGGTTGCCATTTCCTCTGACTCCTCTTCAGAACAGGGATATTTTATTCCTCCCTATGAGGATTCTGATGCTGAAGAATCGATTCCTTCAGCTTCTCCTCCTGAGGATTATTCCTTTGGGGAAACCCTGCAATACTATGAGGGAGCATTTCCACTGGGAGAGCCAAGATTACTCAGAATCTAAGAAAAGGCTCAGTGACTTTCTTCTACTACCTCAGCACAGACCTTTGCTATTCCACCTGTTCTAGACATTGTAGATGATGTATTTTCAGAGTCCGGACTGTCTCCCGACTCTTTACCTCTTGCACCTGTTAAGCCAGACAGATACTACAGGGTTCCAGATTGTCATCGATTTCTATATAAAAACCCTGCTGCTGACACTGAAACTAAATCTCAGGGTCCCAAAGGTGTCAAGGCCTCTAATGCAAAAAAACATGTCCCCTCAGATAGGGATTCAAGGGCACTGGACAGATGGGGGAAAAAAGTTTACACTTCTGCTACCTTGGCTGTAAGGGCTTTAAATGGTCAGTTTCATATGCTTAAATATCAGCAATACTTAATGTCACTGCTAAAACAGAAAATGTTGACAAATCCTGAATGTTCTGAGAACAAGGAAATGCAGGATTTATTGCATGCAGCTGAACAAGTGGGAAAGCGTACTTTGCAGTGTGGTTTTGATTCACTGGTGGCCTCTTGCAGGGCCGCAGTTACAGGTTCTGTCATTAGAAGGCATGTTTGGTTAAAGGAACAGAATCTGCTTGATCATGTTAAAGCAAAAATTATTGGATGCTCCATTACAGCATGATACTTTGTTTGGTGTTAAGGCAGAAGAGGTGTTGAAGAAAATGGAGGGCAAAGCTAAATCTATGCAGACAGTAAAGGATTTCTTACAGGTACAGCCACCCAGATTTAGCAGGAACTGGCCTTCTAAGAATTAGTCCTTTCCAGTGTCAGACAGGCCACAAAGAGGCAGACAACAGCCCCAGGGCTCATACTGGCCCAGACAATGGGGTGCTTCTACCTCCAAAAGCGGCGAATACAAATCTCTGCCTTATAGGAAACAGTCCCAATGACTTCTCTCTGCCAATGCCAAGCACTTATCTTTTGGCAGCACCCTTAGGGGGAAAGCTAGCACTTTTTTCACAAAATTGGCACATGATCACCCAGGACAAATGGGTCTTAAATATAGTCTCTCAGGGCTACAGGTTCCACTTTTACACCCTTCCAAAGGCAAAAGGTATGCCAGACCTGCCACACAATCAGTGGGCAGAGGCACAAAAACAAGTTTCATCTCTCATGGACATGAGGGCTATTCAGCCAGTGCCACAACAAGAGCAGGGACAAGGATTTTACTCAAGACTTTTCTTAGTACCAAGAAAGGACAAAGCCTGGAGACCAATTCTGGACCTGTATATTCTAAATACTTTTTTGGATGTTCCAAAATTCAAAATGTTGACTCTGCAGTCGCTTCTGCCCATGCTGGGCAAGAAGGCTTGGCTTGTAACTTTGGACCTCAAAGAGGCATACCTGCATGTCCCAATCAGACAATCTTGCAGAAGATACCTCAGATTCATAGCTGGCTCAATGCACTACCAATTCTCTGCACTGCCCTTTGGCTTATCTACTGCTCCCAGGGTCTTCACAAAATGCCTGGCACCAGTAATTGCATTTTGCAGACAGAGGAATTCAAATATATCCCTACTTGGACGACTGCCTTATTCAAGCAGAGACCAAAGACATTCTACTAAAGCATCTGGCGTTTGTAAAAAGATTACTAATTTGCCTAGGGTACACAGTAAACGAAAATAAATCAAAACTAGTACCCTCTCAAGAGATAATATTCCTGGGTGCAAGCTTAAATATAACTGCCCAGATGGCTTATCTCACGCCAGACAAACAAAGGCAACTGACTTCTTACTTCGAAAGCATAGCAACAAAGACCCAGTTATATGCAAGAAAAATTCTGCAGGCTCTGGGCTACATGGCATCCTGCATTCTACTAATTCCATATGCAAGACTGCATATGAGGAAACTACAGTGGTATCTAAAAAGTGTTTGGACTCGACATTGCCACAGCCTGGAAACACTAATTACTCTCATTCCCTGCCTGCGACAGAAGTTTTGATGGTGGGCACAGGCCTGTCACCACAACAAGGGACAGCCATTCACTTTACCCACAGCCAGGCAGACACTAACAACAGATGCATCAGATTATGCTTGGGGGGGCACACATGGCAGGAA
This sequence comes from Protopterus annectens, assembly GCF_019279795.1. Classification (NCBI taxonomy): domain Eukaryota; kingdom Metazoa; phylum Chordata; order Ceratodontiformes; family Protopteridae; genus Protopterus; species Protopterus annectens. Next base: position 1,512,991,543 of record NC_056741.1, read on the forward strand.
AATGTATTCAGGGCACATGGCCCACAAGCCAAATGCATCTTCATATCAGTCAAAACGAGATGTTAGCTGTACAGAATGCCCTGACAGCCTTCAAGGACCTACTTCATCCAGGACAACTGCTGATATGACAGGAAAATGTATTCAGGGCACATGGCCCACAAGCCAAATGCATCTTCATATCAGTCAAAACGAGATGTTAGCTGTACAGAATACCCTGACAGCCTTCAAGGACCTACTTCATCCAGGACAACTGCTGATAAAGACGGACAATACTACAGTCATGTGGTACATAAACAAGCAAGGAGGCACACATTCCTTCCTCCTCTGCAGACAAGCCATAACTTTGTGGAACACAGCATTGACTTATCAAGTACACCTGCAAGCACAATTCCTGCCAGGAAAGACAAATACTTTGGCAGACGAACTAAGCAGAAACTTCATGGATCCTCACGAGTGGAAACTAGATCCACAAATCTTCAGCATGATAACAGGGAAATGGGGATGCCCAGACATACATCTATTTGCCTCTCCTCAAAACTGCCAGATACAGAGATTCTGCACTTGGACTTATCACAAACAAGCATGGAAAGTGGACGCCCTTTCATTCAGCTGGAAAGCCCTTACAGTATATGCCTTCCCTCCTCTGCCTCTCCTCCCCAAAGTACTCCTAAAGGTCAGACAAGAGAAGCCAAAAATGATCCTGATTGCCCCAGACTGGCCACGCCAGCACTGGTACCCACTCCTAAAGAGCTTGTCTCAAGGCCCAGCCTGGACATTACCTCATATTCCTCATTTGCTGACCCAATGAAACAGATCCTGCACAGCCAACTCAGAACCCTAAATCTGGCTGCATGGCGGATATTGTAACCATTCAGAACACACCTCTCTCTAAAGCAGTTATGGATGTTAGTTTGGAGGCCAGGAGGCACAGCACCAGAAAATCTTATGCAGAAAAATGGAAGAGATTCTGTGCTTGGAACCAGGCACAAGGAACAGACACGCTTGTACCAAATATTCCTCAGATTTTACAATACCTAACTGGGATGCTGGACAAAGGCCTATCCTTCTCATCAATTAAGATCCATGCCTCTACCATTTCAGCCCATTACAATATGGACCCACCTATGTTTTCTCATCCACTGCTAAGGCAGTATCTCAGAGGGTCCAAAAACATAAGACCTCCAAGGAGAGCTCCAATACCTGCATTGGACCTCAATTTTGTCTTGGAAAAACTCACACTGCCTCCTTTTGAGCCAGCCAATACAGCTGAGATAAAATACTTATCATGGAAAACAGCTCTTCTCCTAGCAATAACTTCAGCAAGAAGAGTCTCAGAGTTACAGGCACTAATGGCTGCGGAACCTTTTATTATTTTCCATCCGGACAGGGTTTCCCTAAGGACAAACCCAACATTTATGCCTAAGGTAGTGTCCAGTCTGGCTCTTAAGCAAACCATACATTTGCCTACCTTTTATCCAAACCCGCAGAATAAGGGGGAGAGACTTCTGCATTCTTTGGACATACACAGACAGCTACGCTTTTACTTGGACAAAACTAAAGCTTTCAGAAAGACTGAGCAACTCTTAGTGGCATATGCTGCAGGATCACAAGGAAAAGCTATTTCATAGCAGACTATTTCAAAATGGATAGGTCACTGCATTCGTTTCTGCTATTCACAACATGGCAAATCAGTGCCTAAGGGCATTAGGCCACATTCTACCAGAGGAGCAGCAACTTCAGCAGCCTTCCACAGAGGAGTACCAACCAAGGACATTTTGGAGGCTACAACATGGACTTTAGTGCACACTTTTACAAAGCGCTACCACTTACCTTCTTTACTCTAAATCCAGAGCAAGCTTTTCTACTGCAGTTCTGCAGGGCCTCATAGACCCTCCTAATTCTATTTAGGCCCAGACACCCAACCTGAGCTTTGGGATTCAACCCAAGTGTAATGACTGCAACAGTGAAACACGATGAACATAGTACAGTTGTGCACCTACCATAAATGTAGGTGTTCGAGTGTATTCACTGTTGCAGTCCAGGTTACCCACCCACCATCCCCCTTTCATTGCTGGGACTTGTCTGTACTTCTGTATTCTATACAACCTATGTGGTGTATTTGCTTGTAGATGAAGGTTATGTGCATGCTTTTTTATGATTAGAATTTTTTAGCCTACCCTTTTGGGGGCACCTGACATCTGGGGCAAGAAAAACTGAAGAAAATGGCGTCGGCTGCATCTTTTATACCCCTGGCACACTGACGTCAGGGCGGAGGCGACAGCAACCGACGCCAGACCAGGACTTTGGAATTCAGGCCAACTGCGGGTAGCCTACCAGCAGGATAACCAAAGTGTAATGACTGCAACAGTGAATACACTCGAACATCTACATTTATGGTAGGTACACAACTGTACTTTCTGCAAGTATGGAGATTGCTGATCTTGCACACTTGTCAACCATCTGGTTTGTCGACTTGTGGGTCGACAAAACGGATGATGACATTTTAGAGTTTTAATCAACTTAACCTCTCCTATATACATAATTTAAAAAAAGACATACATATGTACGTATATGGTTCTACTTTCAAATCTCAAAATACTGAAATACCAAATTTCAGTATCTTGAGACAAGAATCCTGAAAGTGCAGTTGATCAAAGTTGCCTAATAATGAATCTGAATATACCTAATCTGAAGTAGGTGTGGCGAGGTTTGTTGTGTATAGTATGCTGTCCCTTTAAGGTGTAGTGGTTTCTGGGATGTAGACATGGCGACTGATGTGTAATTATGTGCATTGATTCAGGTAAGTGCGTAAGGATTGATTTGGCTAGGAATGTGTTATGTTTTAATTTGTTGGGAAGTTTTAGCAGTAGGTTGGGGTAGATAGTTGAGTGAGTGTGTGTAAGTGTTGAAATTGGTGATTTTTGTACATGTGCTGCGTGTGTGTTTTTCGCGGGTATAACTTTGACAGTGTGCAGTGGAAGTGTAGGGCGCTTAATGGTAGGTTTGTTGTTTTTTTCTTAGTAGTGCGACCTCGGAGCTGATGTATATAAGAAGCAGGGGTGTGGGGAGTGCAGGGGGGGCTTGCCTCCCCTGCTTAAACGTGTAATTCTAGGGTTTTGTTGGTGTGTGTTGTTTTGGTTTGTGATGGTGTGCAGAGGAAGGCCATGTTTGTTTTTTGTGTGATGGGGAGTACATTAAAAAACGTTGCATACTGAAAATTTGGGATTATGAACGTTCAGTATAGTGACATTTGTTTTTTTAATCTTTCGTTGCAGTGGATTTTTGTGATTCTCATCTCAAGATACTGAAATTTGGTATTTCAGTATTTCGAGGTTTGAAAGAACCTATATATATATATATATATATATATATATATATATATATATATATATATATGTGTGTGTGTGCATGTATGTGTGTGTAGATATATAGGTACTCATGCATTCATATGTGTATATATATATATATATATATATATATATATATATCTAGATATATAGATATATATACACCATAACAGGTACAAGTATGCAAAATCTGAAGGTAATGCTACTCAATGCTAGAAGTCTAAACCTCAAAATGCACTCTCTCGAGGCACTCCTAAAAATGGAGAACATCAATATCTGTGCAGTAACTGTGACCTGGTTCAGAGCTCCAGAGAGCACCCCTGCAATACCACGCTACAATTCTTACCAAACTTTTCGGCCACCAAACCAAGACCAAAACACTAAAGGTGGAGGAGTGTCCATATTCACACCTCCAGGCTAGCTGCCCAACACAATGCATCCGAAATTCTCCAGGTGCAACTAACACTAGGTAAGACTGCAATCCAAATTGTAGCTTGGTACAGATACCCCACCATGCCCCAAGATTCTCACTACACCTTTCTAAATATACTGGAAAATATTAAGATACAACCAAACACCCTAATACTGGGTGATTTCAACTACCCTGCCATTAACTGGGAAAACTACTCGTGTGCCAACACCTTTGCTCAACAGTTCTTGGAATTCATAAATTCCAATGCCCTGGATCAAATAATCCATAGTCCCACCAGGGGCTGTAATATCCTGGACCTGGTCATTGCCAACATGGGAAGTCGATGCTCCACACCAGTGGTCACTGCCTCATTGGTTAGGTCTGACCATAAGTTAATCACCTTTGACAGCCACATCCCACCCCCACCCCCCAGTAAGGAAACATCTGTAAAAAAACTTCTCCAAGGCCAACTTCATGCTACTCATGTCAGAAGTGACAAACTTTATGACACCCATGCAGACTGGAACAGAAAGTTCGACTGCCGAGTCCTACACTAAAGCACTGTACGACCACATCCACTCGTGCTTGAATCGTGCCATCCCAAATAGAACCAAAACACTCTCCTCCAAAAAAAGGAAGCCAATCTTGTGGTCCCCTTTCATAAACAAACTGTACAACAGAAGGAAGAACTGTTGCAGAAAAGAGGAAAATCCCAGGATGCAAAAAACTCCTTTACCAGCCTCAGTAAGAAGCTGAGCTCCCTCATAAAATCCTCCAAAGCTAGTTATGAAAATAAAATTGCCAAATATTCCAAAGACAACCACAAGGCATTCTATAGCTATGTCAAGAATCTAAATGGCAGATGTGCTCTGAGCTACAACAGAATGACATTAAATATACTGATCCCAAAGACATTGCCAGTATCCTGGCAGATCGATTCAGTGCCAACTTCACCCCCCTCTCACCCCACAATACCGAAAGATTACCAAATTATGGTAATCACGGCCACACAGGTAGAAACCGCTCTCCAAAGCTAAGAATATAGCATCCATGGGACCAGATGACATCCCGGGCTGTGTACTACATGAATTACAAAATTAACTGGTACCTCACCTAAGTGTCATGTTTAATCATAACCTCACCTCAGGCTTCGTGCCCACTGAGTGGCGCACAGCTACAGTTATCCCACTCAACAAGGGGGGATCCACCTTCGATCCTGGAACTACTGTCCCATCAGTCTGACAAGTCTGATCTGCAAGGCCATGGAACATATTATCATGGAACTTACAAAGACATTGGTGACCTTCAAACACTGGACCCCACCCACTTTGGGTTTATGAAGGGCCGATCATGTCTTCTGAACCTGATTGACTTCTTTGAATCAGTCTCCATAGCTGTGGACGAGGGTAAGGCGGTCCACACAACCTATCTGGACCTCGCCAAGGCCTTCGACACCATCCCCCACTCTGGAATTATAGATAAACTTACTAAGCTGGGCATAAATCCCTACGTCACTCAATGAGTTGCCAACTGGCGTACTGACAGAACCCACACTGTAAAAGTAGCAGACTCCAAATCCAGCTCCAGACAAGTGACAATTGGAGTACCTCAGGGTTCAATCCTGGGACTGCTCTTGTTTGGCATCTACTTCTCTGAAGTACAGGCCAACACTAAGGGCCTCTGGCTAACAAAGTTCACAGATGACTGCAAACTGGGAGCCATTATTGAATCCCCAAATGATGTGGATATTCTGCAAAAGGGCCTTACAGAAATAGATGCTTGGTGCCAGAGCCATGGGCTTAAGCTCAGTGCCAAGACGTGTGTAGTTATCCCCTTTGGGAAAAACCATGTACCCATGAATTACCACATAGGTGGCAGTTCACTAAACACCAAAAGTGTGATAAGAGACTTAGGAACACAGGTGGATAACCACATTGCCGCAACAGTCGGGAAATCCTTCTATGTGGCATACCTCATCTCTAAGGGCTTTTCATCCAGAAAAAAGGTTGGCATTGTCCAGCTGTACTCATCCCTCATTAGACCCATCATAGAGTACAACTCCCCATTTGGTATGTACCTCACAAGACATCTGCAACAACTGGAAAGGCCACAGAAACACCTCACTAAAAGAATCACAGGCCTAGAGCACATGCCCTTTGCTGACTGACTAAAAAAATCCAGCTATACTCTGTCGCATGTCATCTAGTCAGAGGCGATCTCTGCTTAACATGCAAGGCCATGTCAAACCCAAAGCTGTTGGACATGCTGCACTTAAAGAAATCCCAATCCATCAGAGCCACACCACTCCAGGGACCTAAACCTTGTCATCACAATGAACAAAACATGCTGGAGGGATAGGTTCCTGACCCAGAAACTCCCCATAATCTGGAATAGACTGCCCATACATGTCAAGCAGAGCGCCTCCTTGGCCGTCTTCAAAAGGAACCTTGACAATTGGATGGGAGATAGGAAATTTACCCCGGGGATCACATCAGTTGCCCTGCTAGACAGGGGTCCAGGGAAGTAAATATTGTGGGAAGAAATAGCCAGGGAATTGTTATGGCTAGGCCTGTACAGGCCCTAGAGCCGATAGCCTAGTACCAACCTTTGAACCTATGTGTGCATATGTATGTATATATATATAGATATATATAGATATATATAGATATATATATAGATATATAGATATATAAAATAAAATAAATAAATAAAAACACACAGACAGGCAGATTCATTTGATTCCTGTGGGTGTGTGTCTGTGTGTGTATAAATGTTTGCGTTTATTAATATAGATACATACAGACACACACACTACCCGCGGTGCATCTACTTTAATATTGAAATTATTGTGATTATCCTTAACCTACATCTAGGTTAGATTAGCATCTTGGGTGACAGAGTGGTAGGGAGGAATGGGCATGGCAGTCCTGTGTGGAAGGTGTCAGTTGGTGATGCTTCCTAAGTGAATCATGGTCCAGAGAAGGGGATCTTCCTCAAACGTAGCTGAGTTTTGGGGAACAGAGAAAGGGAGAAGTGGGGAGGGCAAATAATGCAAAAAAAAAAAAAAAACACTGGGCAAAAGCATAGATAAGCTGCAGGACTGTCTTAAGATCACCAACCAGACCCAGCAGCACCAGAGTCAGTCCAGGGGGTGATGGATAGTGGCTTGTAAGACCCAGTGTGGACATGGGGTACACTAGTGAGCCAGAACAGTAGTAATAAGTTCATAGAGGACCAAAAAGAAATTGAAGATGCATCCAGTGATCATGATCATAATTGCCCAGTGATAAGTTAAGTTCACATTCTGTTATCAGAAATTTTTTACAGCTGGCTTCTTAATGTAGTACTCACAGTGGAAGATATAAATGAATATAGTTTGAAGATGTGCACAAAAACATTTCCAGCTTTTGCTTTATATGGATGCCTTGTTTGCAGACCATGTTCAGAAATAGCCTAAAGTCACTTTAGAGATAAACAGGAAAAGAAGATAGAACACTACACAATTGTTCACCCATCTTCCTCAAGAGAGATTTAAAGTTTTAAACTTGTATAAGAAAGACCAGAAGAACTTGTTTTTTTAAGTATTTGTGTACGGTTGTGAATGTTTGGTTGTTATTCAGGTGTTTGGTAGATACTGACATCATTGCATTGTTGTATTTGTCTGGAAGAGCATGAGGTTGAAGTTAGGCCCCGAGATCAATAGGATTGGGCCGGGGGTGTCACCCCCTTACCTTCAGTCTGTGACATTCAGCAGTAGTGGTTATTTATTTTCTAGTTAATTATTTTAATGTGTTAATCAAGTAAGTGTACCGTTTAAAGGGCCCTCTTCAGTCATAATTTAAGCCAAAGACTGAGTCAGTAATAACAGTATAATGGAAACCAATGAAACAGTACATAACAGTAGGCCCAGTGCTGGTGCTATCAAGTTGGGGGCCCTAACAGGGAGAATGTGAAGTGTGACCACATTGCCATTATGCCCCCCTACACTGTCAAGCTTATCCAGCGCCATTTAACCATCACTGTATAGCGTTACCACATTCAGACCATTAAAAAGACTTGGAAGTGCCAAGGTGCACACACTGACAGGCATTTAGTATTAATGTTACATTATAATAAGCCCGTGTACCACAGCAAGATAGCCACTCACAGATGTACACATGCACACACTGACTGGCATTTAGTACCAATATTACATTATGACAGGTCCCTGTACGTGTAACGCACCATCAGGCACTGTGGTGGTTACCATTGGTGGTTGTAGATGCAAATGTTTTGCTTGTCAAATTTTCCCTTAGCACTTTGCTTGTGGTCCTCCAGAGGTTTTTCGTGGCCCTGCTCTACTGTCAGGTGGAACACTAAGCCTAGCCTCAGCAGTACCAACACACCTGTCACCTACTAGCCATTCCTAAGTTTGACCTCTTTTCCTGACAATATAAATTTACCTAACACTATGAGCAGACAATTTCCCAGTTTCTCCAGCCAGCTTGGTCTACATGGGCATCCTGAGGCAGTGTAGCAACTGCCTCATGTTCACCGACAACCTTCTACTCCTCGTCCACACAAACCCAACATGTGAGAGATGCAACTATGCTCTGTCACACACCAGTCAGTACATATGACAGTGAGTGGGTTGTCAGCATGCACACATCACCTCTTATTCCACCCATACCCACATTACACATGCCTACATATGTGGAGGTCCTCACCAGAAACATACCCGAACACCACAGACCTCCCAAATACAAGCATGCTACACGTAATACTTCTCTCAGAGCACAATATACAAAATAGCTTATGCACCAGTGTCTCACTTGTCAAGCCCTTAAAGCAAAACACAAAACTAAACATATTAGTCATAGGTGATTCCATCTTGAGACACACAGATGTCCCTGTTACCAGGCTGGATAAGGAAAGGGTCAGTCAGCTGTCTGTCAAGTACCACAATCCACCATGTCACACATGCACTCAAGTCACTTAATGACAGGTACTGTTATGACTCCGTCATAGTCCATGAATGACTTGACATGTGCCTCTCTGGACTATATGAAGAGAGACATGACTGTGATCTTTCAGACTGTGTATCAGGCAGGTATAGCTCTCAGACGTTGTGTTTCAGGCAGGTATGTCCCTAGCCTTAAGCAGCATTTTACCTTCACCTATAATGATGCCTCAATACAAACAGAAAATGATTGACTTCAATAATTGGCTTAGTTTCTGGTGTCATTCTAAGGGGATCCTGTATCTGTCAGCCTGGGATGACAAGATTGACAGACCTCAGTGCTTTGCTAGAGATGGTCTTCATCTGTCACCCCTGGAATTTTGGCTACTGGCTAAGGCTCTTTCACCTCAATAGTATTTTTTAGGCAGTGTTTCAAGGACAAAATTTCCGATGTAAAATCTCCATCTAAAACAACCTCATGGTTATGCTGCTAAATGTTAGGAGCTTTAACGTTAAACTGCACTCACTGGAAGCAGTCACCTTGAAAGATGAGAACATTTGTGCAGTCATGAAGACCTGGTTCAAGGCTATGGGAGCACCCCAGCCATACCTAGTTACACCTCCTTCCACGGGTTCAGACCTCAAACTGAAGTCTTGAAAACTAAAGGAGGTGGTATGTCAATATAAAGATAAATACACCTGCAGATTGATTAAACAGTATGAGTCCCTGGAGATACTTGAGGTGCAATTAACTGTTGGTAGGCCACCTATTCAAGTTATTGCCAGCTACAGGACCCCCTCCAAATATCAGGACAACCAGTCTGCCTATTTGGATCTACTTGAGTCTTTCAAGATTCATCCAAGCACCATGATTTTGGGCGATTTTAGCTACCCATCCATTGAGTGGGTAAATTACTTGTGCTCAAACTCACTTACCCAAAGGTTCCTTGACTTTAACTCCAATACCCTGGACCAGCTGGTTGACACCCCCACAAGGGTCCCAGCATCCTGGATCTGGTGCTTACCAGTATGGGGGAGCAATGTAGCACCCCAACTGTGAAGCCTTCCGTGGCAAGGTCTGACTACAGATCCATCTCATTTGAAGCAATTGTCACATCTGAACCCCCCCCCCCCCAGCAGCAACTAAACTAAAAACCATTTCCACAGCAGATAATAACCTCTTACGGGATGCTATAAATAGCTTCACTGCACCTCCTCCCTCAGATGGAACTAGCAGCTATGCTGAGTTCTACACCAGTGCTTTATACTAACATCTGTATAATTGCATTGACTCAGATGTATCAGATCGGACCAAAACAAGCTCCTCAAGGAAGAGCAAACCTGCCTAGTGGACAACTGCCATTAACCAGCTTTACAATAAAATGAAGAAGTTGCTGTCTAAGAGTAAGAGGGAGTGAGCCCTAAACTGGAAACACTCCCACCTCAGCTGAAACAAGCAAATAAGACTTCTTGTGAAGTCCTCCAAAGCAAACTATGAATTCAATTCCTCAACTAAGGACAACCATAAGTTGGTTTAGCTACATCCGTAACCTAAAAGAGAAGGCCCAGATTTGTGCCAAACTAGTATTTAATAATCCCACATATACTGAGCCTGTGGACATAGCTAACCTGTTGGCTGACAGGTTCTGTGAAAACTTCACTCCCCTGTCCCCGCCACACATTCCCCATGACATCCCTACCACCTGTCAACTAACTTGTCTCTAAAGAGCAGGTTGTAAATGCCCTGTCTAAGGCCAAAAACACAACATCTGTTGGACCTGATAACATCCCAGGATGTGTCCTACATGGGCTCCACCAAGAATTAGCAACACCACTGGGTACTCTCTTCAATCGTAGTCTAAGCACCAGCTTCATCCCAGCTGAATGGAAAATGGCCACCATTATTCCTTTGCACAAAGGTAGTGCTTCCACTCACCCTGGGAACTGTAAACATATTAGCCTGACCAGCCTTATCTGCAAGGCCATGGAGTGAGTCATCATGGACCTTATTAACAAAGATATAGGTAATCTCCATACACTTGACCCTACTCAGTTTGGATTTGCCAGAGGGAGGCTGTGCCTGTTAAACTTGCTGGACTTCATCGAAACAGTCACCAAGGCCCTGGCCTAGGGGAAATCTGTGCATACAGCCTTCCTAGACTTAGCCAAGGCTTTTGACACTATCCCCCACTCAGACATCATTGACAAACTCACCCAACTAGGTATCAACCCTTATATCATTAGATGGGTCACTAACTGGCTCACTGATAGAACCCCATATAGTCAAAATAGGGGAATACATCTCCAACAGCTGACTTGTAACCATTGGTGTTCCACAGGGATCAGTCCTAGGAGATTTACTGTTTGGGATCTATTTCTCTGATGTATAAGCAAAAAACTAAAGGTCTATGGCTGACAAAGTTTGCAGATGACTACAAAGTGGTAGCAGTCATAGAATCTTCAAATGATGTCAACATCCTACAAGGTGGTCTTACACAAACAAATGATTGGTGTCAAAGTCACAGCTTTAAACCCAGTGCAAAAAAAAATGTATTATCATCCCTTTCAGTAAGAGCAATGTTCCTGCTAACTACGACATCAGTAGCAGCACTCTAAGTAAGCATTCAGGGATGAGAGACTGCACACAGGTTAACAGCAACCTTTCATTTGATGACTGTCTCCACAGTGGTAAGAAGGGTATTCTATATTGCTCATCTCATAAGTAAGGGTATTGCCTCTAGGAAAAAAACAGGTTATATCCTCCCTGTACTCTTCCCTCATCAGGCCAGTAATTGAGTAGAATGCCCCTTTTGGTATGTACCTGCATCAGTTTGAGAGACCATAAAGTTTCCTCACAAGGAAAATTCAAGGTCTTCAGCATCTGTGCTATATAGGTTCATTGGTTGGTACTAGGCTATCGGCCCTAGGGCCTATGCAAGCCCAGTCATAACAATTCCCTGGATATTTCTTCCCACAGTATTTACTTCTGTGGGCCCCTGTCTAGCAGGGCGACTGACATGATCCCCGGGGTGAATTTCCGATCTTCCATCCAGTCATCAAGGTTCCTTTTGAAGAGGGCCAATGAGGCGCTCTGCTTGACATGTATGAGCAGTCTATTCCAGAGTATGGGGAGTCTCTGGGTCAGGAACCTGTCCCTCCAGCATGTTTTGTTCATTGTGATGACAAGGTTTAGATCCCTGGAGCGTGTGGCTCTGAGGGATGGGGATTTCTTTAAGTGGAGCATGTCCAACAGCTCAGGGTTTGACATGGCCTTGTATGTTAAGCAGAGAATCACCTCTGAGTAGACGATATGCCACAGAGTATAGCTGGAGGTTTTTTAGACGGTCAGCAAATGGCATCTGCTTTAGGCCTGTGATTTTTTTAGTGAGGTATTTCTGTGGCCTTTCCAGCTGTTGCAGATGTCTTGTGAGGTACATACCAAACTGGGCATTATACTCTATAATGGGTCTAATGAGGGATGAGTACAGTGAGGCAATGACCTCCTTTTTTCTGGATGAAAAGCCCTTAGTGATGAGGTGTGCCACATAGAAGGATTTCCTGACTGTTGTGGCTATGTGGTTTTCGAAAGTGAGACCACTGTCCACCTGTGTCCCTAAGTCTCTCATCACACTTTCGATGTTTAGCGTCCTGCCACCTATGTGGTAATTCATGGGTACATGTTTTTTTTCCAGAGGGGATAACTATATAGTTCTTGGCATTAAGCTTGAGCCCATGGCTCTGGCACCAAGCATCTGTTTCTGTAAGGCCTTTTTGTAGAATATCCACATCATTTGGGGATTCAGTAATGGCTCCCAGTTTGCAGTCATCTGCAAACTTTGTTAGCCAGAGTCCCTTAGTGTTGGCCTGTACTTCAGAGAAGTTGATGTCAAACAAGAGTGGTCCCAGCACTGAACCCTGAGGTACTCCACTTGTCACTTGTCTGGAGCTGGATTTGGAGTCGGCTACTTCTACAGTCTGGGTTCTGTCAGTAAGCCAGTTGGCAACCCATCGAGTGACGTAGGGATTTATGCCCAGCTTAGTAAGTTTATCTCTGATTTCAGAGTGGGGGATAGTGTTGAAGGTCTTGGTGAGGTCCAGATAGGCTGTGTGGACCCACCTTACCCTCGTTCACATCTCTGGAGACTGATTCGAAGAAGTCAATCAGATTCAGGAGACAAGGTCGGCCCTTCACGAACCCAAACTGGGTGGGGTCTAGAGTTTGAAGGTTGCCAATGTCTTTGTTTATAAGTTCCATGATAATGCATTCCATGCCCTTGCAGATCAGGCTTGTCAGACTGATGGGACGGTAGTTCCCGGGATCCAAGGCGGATCCTCCCTTGTGGAGCGGGATAACTGTAGCTGTGCGCCACTCAGTGGGCATGAAGCCTGAGGTGAGACTATGATTAAACATGACACTTGTGAAGTGCCAGTTCATTTTGTAGTTCATGTAGTACGCAGCCTGGAATGTCATCTGGTCCCATGGATGCTTTATTCTTAGCTTTGGAGAGTGTGGTTTCTACCTGTGTGGCTGTGATTACCAGAATTTGGCAATCTTTTGGTATTGAGATGGGCCCTTTAGGGGGTGAGAGGGGGTGAAGTTGGCACTAAATCAGTCTGCCAGGATATTGGCAATATCCTTGGGGTCAGTATATTTAATGCCATTCTGTTGTAGCTCAGAGCAGATCTGAGCATTGCCATTTAGATTCTTGACATAACTATAGAATGCCTTGTGGTTGTCTTTGAAATATTTGGCAATTTTATTTTCGTAACTAGCTTTTGAGGATTTTATGAGGGATCTCAGCTTCTTACTGAGGCTGGTGAGGGAGTTTTTTTGCATCCTGGGATTTTCCTCTTTTCTGCAACAGTTTCTTTCTTCTGTTGTATAGTTTGTTTATAGCAGGGGACCACCAGATCGGCTTCCTTTTTTTGGAGAAAAGCATCTTGGTTCTATTTGGGATGGCACGATTCATGCACGAGTGGATGTGCTCGTACAGTGCCTTAGTGTAGGATTCTGCAGTCAAACTTCCAGATCCCGTCTGCGTGGGTGTTGTGGAGTTTGTCAGTTCTGACTTCAGTAGCATGAAGTTGGCTTTGCAGAAGTTTTTTAAGGAGGTTTCCTTACTGGGGAAGGTGGGGGTGTGATGTGGATGTCAAAGGTGATTTGCTTATGGTCAGACCTGACCAATGAGGGATGACCACTGGTTTGGAGCATCTATCTCCCATGTTGGTAATGACCAGGTCTAGGATATTGGCTCCCCTGGTGGGACAATGGGTTAGTTGATCCAGGGCATTGGAATTTATGAAGTCCAAGAACCGTTGGGAAAAGTTGTTGTTACCCGAGTAATTTTCCCAATTAATGGCAGGGTAGTTGAAATCACCCAGTATTAGGATATTTGGTTGTATCTTAATATTTTCCAGTATGTTTAGAAAGGTGTAGTGAGTATCTTGGGGTATGGTGGGGGGATCCTGTAGCAAGCTACAATTTGGATTGCAGTCTTACCTAGTGTTAGCTGCGCCTGGAGAATTTCAGATGCATTGTGTTGGGCAACTAGCCTGGAGGTGTGAATATCCTTGGTGAATATGGACATTCTTCCACCTTTAGTGTTTCGGTCTTGGTTTTGTGGCCGAAAAGTGTGGTAAGAATTGTAGCGTGGTATTGCAGGGGTGCTCACTGGAGCCTTGAACCAGGTCTCAGTTACTGCACAGATATCGATGTTCTCCATTTTTAGGAGTGCCTCGAGAGAGTGCAGTTTGAGGTTTAGACTTCTAGCATTGAGTAGCATTACCTTCAGATTTTGCATGCTTGTATCTGTTACGGTGGTGGTTTTATCCTTTGAACCTTGCCTAAAAAAGGCACTGTAGGGGTGGCAAGAGCTTTAGCCAGTAACCTGAATCCCAGAGCTGACAGGTGCAGACCATATCTGGCAAAGCATTGTGGTTTGTCGATCATGTCTTCCCAGGCAGATAAATATTGGATCCCCTTTGAATGACATCAGAAGCTTAGTCAATTGTTGAAGTCAATCATTTTGTCCGTATACTGTGGTATCATTCTGGGCGAAGGCAGGATGCTACTCAGGGCTAAGGTCATATGTGCCTAGGTCACATGATCCAAGAGCTCTTCCATGTCTCTTCATGTAGTCAAGGGAGGTACGTCTCAAGTAATTCACTCCAGCATGGAAAATGACAGAGTCGTATTTGTACTTGTGGAGTGACTTGAGTGCATGCATTATGTGGCGGATCCTGGCACCTGACAGGCAGCTGACTGTAATTTTCTCCTTATTCAGCCTGGTGAGTGGGACATCAGTGTGCCTGACTATAGAGTCACATATGACTGAAGTGTTGGGTACATTGTCTTGCCTTAGGGGCTGTTGTTGGGTGGCACACTGGTGTTGTGAGCTATGTGTCACTTTGGTTGTGACTGGTGTTTGCATTTTGGCTTCGGAGGTCCATGTTGCTTGTGCAGGTTAATGTTAAGGGCCTCCGCATATCTGAGTTTAGTGTTGCTATGTATGGGTGTTGATGGTGTGGGTTTTGAAGGGCTATGAATTGCTTGAGGTGTAATGCAGGTGTTAACCTTCTCCTCTTGACTTTCTAGCACAGTCTTTGCCGGAGAGAGCTTAGCTTCCAGTTTGGCTATGTAAGTGCATCTCTCGCAGGTTGTAGTGTTTGGTGATAGGAGGAGAGGATTGTCTGTGTACATGAGGCAGTTGCCCCACTCCGCAGTATGCCCAGATTCACCGGATGAACAGGAG
Source organism: Protopterus annectens (assembly GCF_019279795.1). Taxonomy (NCBI): domain Eukaryota; kingdom Metazoa; phylum Chordata; order Ceratodontiformes; family Protopteridae; genus Protopterus; species Protopterus annectens. The sequence continues at coordinate 1,513,006,993 of NC_056741.1, forward strand.
AAATCACCAGAAGCTGACCCTTGGACATGCCTGTTTAGGTGCTTTTTTGTAAAGTTTAAGAGCTGTTTTCTCTTACCTTTGCAAGGTACCCTGCAGTTATAGGCTGTTTAGTGCTTATGATTAATTTCTCCTTATTGACGAGGAGAGCTGAGTGCTTGAATCAGTTTCAGGCTTCCTAGTGCTTTCCATCAGGTTCTAGAACATAGATCGTGTCAAATCACTGTCACTTTATTCTGCTTCATACAGACTACTCAGAGGTGATTTCTGTCTTGCATATAAGACATTGTCTGAAGCTGCTTTATTGGAAATGCGTATCCGCAAGTCAAATGGTACACTTGTTACTCACTCACTTAACCTGGTATGTGACATTAATAGAACCTGTTGGAGGGACAGATTGGTCTCCCAGAGGTTACCACACCTTTGGAGCAGACTTCCACTTCATGTCAAACAGAGAGCACCTCATTGGCCCTCTTCAGATTCTGGATGATTGGATGGGTAACCATAAATTCACCCTGGAGGTTCCACCTGTGTCCCTCTTGGACAAGGGCAACTGGTGCTGATCGTGGAAATAAGGGTAGAACTTGGCTAGGCTTGTAAGGGCCTTAGGACCATTAGTCTAGTAACTTCATATGATCTTATAAGTGGGTGTGTATGTAGTCAAGTGGTAAGGTATCAAACAGTGCCTGAAGTGTTTTGTGATGTAGGAGCCAAAACCATGCTGCATCTGGGGTGAAAGTACAGTGTGTGTGTGTGTGTGTGTGTGTGCGCGCGCGTGCGTGTGTACGTGCTTGTCTTATTAGAAATGGTAGGACATCAATTGCTGTTTATTGCGTTTGTGATATGTTCATGCAGGCATATGTGCGAGTGCTTGGGTCTGGTGAGCGTAGATCTTTTCTCCGAGACTGAATCATACATCATAACCTCTTAGCTCAAGAAATCTGGACAAAGCTTAAAATAACTGGGTACGAATGCCCAAAAATAGGTACAGATTTTAAGTATTGCTCTTTTGACTTAGAAAGTTGTTGGAATAGCAGAATTTGTGTTAGCATGCATTTTCAGGATGATATGAAGTCAGAAACTCAAATGTATGTCATTATTTAGTGAATTTAGTCCTTGGTGATTTGACGGGCGGCCATGGTGGTGCAGCAGCTAGCGTTGCCGCCTCACAGCAAGAGGCTGTCTGGTTCGATCCTTGGCTGGGGTGCCTTCTGTGCGGAGTCTGCATGTCCTCCCTGTGGTCGCATGGGTTTCCTCCAGGTGCTCCGGTTTCCTCCCACATCCCAAAGACATGCTGTAGCTGAATTGGACACTCTAAATTGGCCCTAGGCGTGAGTGCGTGTGTGTGTGTGCCTTCTGTGGAAGGTGCTGGGCTGGAAACTCGACACCATAAAACTCCACTGCCAATTATGATCGAACAGCTGATCCGCTGTGGCGACCCCTAACTGGGAAAAGCCGAAAGAAGAAGTCCTTGGTGATTTGACAGAAAACCACAGCTTTTCATGAGGAGCAGACCAAAAATATGAGACAAAAATCTGGACATTACAGGAAAATCTGGACAGTTGAGAGCTATGGACTGACTGTACAAATATTTTAAATCATTTTGTTACAAAATGTATCCCCTCTTCATTATCAGCCCCATTGCAACAAAGTATGCCACCAGTTTCCCCTAAATTGTATGTTAAGTTCCTTCTCCTGGACCCATCTACTCTCTTCTAGTAAAAGATGATCTGAGAATACTAGAGTTCTGAAGAAGCTCCAACCAACATTCTCAAAAAAGATGCAGTACGATAAACATGTCTCCCAATCTGCTAACCTACATATACAGCCCATCACTTTGCAGCAGGAACTTACCGTAGCTGCTGCAACCAATCAGGTCCCTTGCTTTTTTGAAGCGGACCTGACAGAGTGCAGCTTAAAGGGAAGTTTTAAGAAAAAAAAAATTTTGTTTAATTGCGCGGTGACGTTAAACAGCCGTGCGAATGAGCAAAGGAGAGGGAAAAACCCACAGCTGCTTCATCTGGGGGCCCTCATACGCGTGGAGATAATTGGGGGATCACCTCAGCTGCGGGTTTGATGGGTGCCTATCTCTGGCTATGAGTAGGCCAATAGAAGCAGAGATAAACAATAGTAGTAATTTATTCTGTTGATAAAACAAATTGTGTTAACATAAGTATAAAAAGTCAGAAAAATGAATTAAGAAATACAAAGGAAGAAGTACTAAACCATATTTTGTAACATTAAATGTGCACTATTTTAGAATATGACTGGCCTAGGACAATGAATTTGGTTACTTAAAATATTGTAGTGAACTTTACCCTAATTGATATAGCAAATGCATTAATCATTTTGAGAAATTTTTCCTGAAAGGTCAGAATAATCATTATCTTTGGGCAAGAGGTTCCAATTAGCTGGAATTGTTTTATTAAAACCCTGTTCACCTTTGACTGATTTAAATGTGGACATATCTAGAAGTATGCCTTTGACAGGAGTTGTTTTATGTAGTCTAATTACTCGTGGGAAAAAAGTTAACCATTATTTAAGACCTTGAAGGTTATTGAATTGTGTAAAAATAATGCCTCAGTCTTAATTAGCAGTCAGAATGATGCTATTTCTGGTTACAAAAATAAGTAGTGAAATTGTTGTCTCAGTAATCTGGATCAGAAAGGTTATTTGTGCATTTTTTTGGGCATTGATTGGTAAAGCATGGTTTGATTGGCTGGGAGTGGGTTTATGATAGGCAGGCAGAAAAGGGCAAAAAGCATGCATATTCTAGAAGAGGCAAAAGAATGTTTCTAACGATGGCTTTTGTAGTAATAGAAATTAGTAGATGGGAAATTTTGTTGAACTTTACCAGTTGTTTTTTCAATGTAGTAGTTGAAGTCTAAAAGTTGATCTATCTTTACCCCAGATACTTTTGTTTGTTTACTGCAGGAATTAAGTTACAATAAAGATCCTTTAAGAAAAAGTCTGAAATACGACCAAATAACTTAGGGATACGCCCCCAGAATGCCTATTTGAGGTCTATTGTAGCTTTAGAGGAAGTTGGCCTTTAAGATGGTGCAAAAGTAAGAAGGGGTAAAACAGTGTTTGTAACACCTCCATTCCTCCTGGTAGGCACATGTGGGAATACATAATGTCCTTCTGTTCCCATGTTGCAATATTCTTAGTGTGGTATTCTCCACCTCATGTGGACCCGAACATCAGCTGCTACAGAAAAGCTTAAGCTCGGTTGCTGTAGGTGTGTGGGACGTCACACTCAGGGCCATTAACCATGAACCTTAAATGTGTGACGTCTGCACGCACAGACCTCAGAACTTTTCAGCCGTAGTCGAACGTCGCATCGATCTCATCGCTCCTCTACTATCAAGACGTCTAAAGCTAAGTATCCCATTGGGGATTTCTTTTTTTTTTGCCATTGCTTGAGCTTGGTTTGCTGTCTCCCCCTTTTAGCCGATGTCCATTAAGTAGGGTAAATGCTGATGCGTCGTCAGATTCTGCATAAAGACTCGCATGACTGTTGTGTTTTTTGCCTAGGCCAGGAACACAACCATACCTCTTGTCCATTTGCCAGTCATTCATCCCAAAGATGCTCAGAAGCCATCTGGCCACCTTCAGTCTTTACATAGAAAACCAGAGGCTTAAGGAATTAGCACTTAAGATGGATCCAGAGTTGGCTGCCCAGGCGGAGCCTCCACACAAAAAGGCCAAGTTGTCACAGCCTACTACTATTGCCCCTGCACCATCGGACGCCCTGCCAGCTTCCAATTTAGGAGTTGAGGGACGTCCGTTAGAGCCATCTACTTCAACTCTCCTTGAGGAAGCTGCTTCAGAAGTAAAGGCTTGCACATCCACGGAGGTAGATCAGATGTCGAGGGGGAACCACGCCTCACCAGATGCATGAATGGGATACCAGAACCCAAAGCTCCAGCTCTACCAAAGCCCCTTGAAACTAGGCATTCTCCCAGGAACTACCCCTTTGAAAAGGAAATAGAAGAGCAAACATCTGTCTCCCTCTGCTGAGGGATTACTTGACTAGCAATCCTTCACTCAGTCCTTGATGCAGGCCTTCATGGCCCTTAGGCCCTTGGCCTCTTCACCCTCTACCATCCCTGTTCTCAGCCCTAGGCCTGCCTCAGCTACTTCAGCCCAACTTTCCACTTCTCATGTAGGAGAAGAAGAAGAAGAAGAGGTTTACTCATCATCCAGTGGGTCAATCACTTATCACAGATTGCTTCTCCACTGGAATACTATTCCTCTGATGAGAAATCCATAGAAGGAGACTCTTCCCCCAGTGGACATTACCTTTGGGGAGACCATCACCAAAATGCAAGAATATTTCAAATGGGATACTTCCCAAATGGCTGAAACTCAAAAGAGATATTTTAAATTAATACAAGTAGAATCTCCCTCTGTCTTTGCCATCCCACCAGTTATATACCCACTTATCTTGATGCATTTTCTTCAGCATCAAAAAAATCCTGATTCACAGCCACCTAAGAGATCTGACCATTTATACAGGGTGTCTGATGAACCGAAATTCCTGGTGAAACCCCCCTTGGCAGACCCGGCAGTGATTGCTGTATCCCCTGATAAGCAGTCTAGATTAATACCCTCTTTGTCCATTTTACCTGCTGACAAGGACAGTAAGAATATGGATATGGACAGGATAGCACGAAGGTTTATACCTCCTCCACCCTAGCCTTCAGAGCTATTAGCTACCGAACTCATACAGTAAAATATGCCCTGAACTTAGTATCTCAAGCCTCTACTCTCCTGTCCTCCTTGCCTGACTCCCCTAACAAGACAGAGGTAGCATCAAAACTCTCCCTGGCTTCTCAATTAGCCAGACATTCAATTAGATGTAGTTATAATACAGCAGAGGCATCTGCAAGGTCTGCTGCTTCCGCATCAGTGCTACGCAGATATTCTTGGCTTCACCTTCACCCCCTGCCAAAGGACTTCAAGTCCAAAATTCTTGATGCCGCTCTGGACCAGAACCTCCAGTTTGGAAAACAGTCTGCAGAACTTTTTAAAAACCTTCAGGAGAAATGCAAGGAGCTTCAAGATGTAAAACACCTTCTAGTTTCCCCCATTCCTAAATACTACAGGAATAACCCAGCCAAGACAATCTTTGTCAGGAGGACCCCCTCATCTGCTACTACTTCCTCTTCCAGGCAGAGGAAGGGAACCAGGAGACAGACCACTTCCAGACCAGCTTCTTCTCAACCTTCCCAAGGACACCCCTTTCCTGACAGAAATAGCTCCACCAATGCATGACTGTCAGCCCACCTCTCCCACTGCCTTACCCCTTTGGAAAACTATCACTACAGACCGCTTGGTTCTTGCAATAGTAGAAGAGAGATATTTCCTGTCTTGGAAAGAAAGACCGCCTGCAAGGGGCATTCCATTCCCACACAAGAATCAACTCCACCTTATTCCCTAGATCCTACAGGATCTTCTGAACCATCGAACTATAGAACCCGTCCCTCCAGGACAAGAAGGAAAAGGGTTTTACTCAAGGTTATTTTTAGTGCCAAAAAAGGACAGCCCTTGGAAGCCAATTCTGGATTTGTCCTTTCTAAACCTCTTCCTAAGAGTTCCATCTTTCAGAATGTTATTCCCTCCAGACCCTTCTTCCACTATTGCCAGCCCAGGCATTCATGGCCACGCTAGATCTCGAGGCCTACCACCACATCCCCATAAAATCCTCTCACAGAAAGTACCTACATTTTACTGAGCCCTATTCACACTTTCAATTTACACCCTTGCCCTTTGGTTTATCTACTGCACCCAGGGTATTCAAAAAATGAGTGGCCTTAGCAATAGCCTATTGCAGACCCAAAGGCGTTCATATTTACCCCTACCTAGGTGACAGTCCTCATCCTTGCAGAAAAAGAAGATAGCCTAAGAAAAACATCTGCAATTCACCATATCTCCGCTACAAGGCTTGGGGTTCACTGTCAACCTACCAAAGTCATCCCTAACCGCAAAGCAGGACAAAATCTTTCTGGGATGCAGGATCAGAACAGACCTGATGCAGGCATTCCTTCCTCAGGACAAAGTACTGCCCACTTCCAGGATCTGATCCGGGTACAACAACTATCAGCAAGACAATTCCTACGAGTTCTGGGCCTTGCAGCCACCATTCCTATGCTGCCTTTAGCCAGGATGTATATGAGAAAACTGTAGTGGTACTTAATGTGCGGTCCCAACACCAACCACCTTCTAGAATTTCAGATCTCTTTCTTACCCTGCCTCAAAGCAGAATTAAGATGGTGGATACAGCAAGTTAAAGTTAACCCAGGCCTTCCACTCCACCCCCCCCACACACACACCAGCTCAATACATGCTCACAGATGCATTGGACCTGGGCTGGGGGGCTACCATGAAGGGTCTCAAGGTGCAGGAGAACTGGCACCTTACTCTCCTGAAAAAAATAGTGTCAGGGAGATGACAGCAGTCCTTTTGGCCCTGAAAGCCTTCCCCCCTGGCCTGCAACCAGGTCCCCTTCAAATTTTCACAGACAGTACCACAGTCATGTGGTACCTCAACAATCAAGGAGGGACCAAGTCCTATCTCCTATTGCAGGATAGCATTACAGATTTGGGAGCTAGCCTTCAGAAACAACTTATCTCTGCAGGCAACCTACATCCCATCCCAAGACAGTCAACAGGCAGATGTTCTCAGCAGGTCGTCTTCTCTACAGCATGAGTGGGTGTTGAACAGGGAAGTTTTTCTAGACATTGTCCACTAGTGGGGCACAGCTCAAGTAGGTTTGTTTGCCTCCTCCCAGAACAGACAGTTGAAAAAATTCTGCATCAGGGACCACTCCCTACTAGCCTGGAGGGAGGACGCCTTCAACATTTCATGGAAGGGGGGTAGTTTCTGTATGCATTCCACCCCTTCCCTCTTATTCCAAAAGTCCTCCTGAAGATCAGGAAGGACAAACCAAAAATCTTGCTGGTGACTCCCTACTGGCCAAAGCAGCATTGATTCCTCCTACTACTATTGCCAAGGGCAATCACCAAATGTTACCCCACAAGGTGGACCTACTCACACAGCAGAAGATAACACTCATTCATCCTCACCTTCAGATGTTATGCCTAACACTATGGGTGATAAAGTTTTAATTCCCTTCAGACTCCACTACTCTGAGAATGTGCTGTGCTGTCAGTCCTGAGGGAGGCCATGAACCGTACTACAAGGAGATCCTACATTTCAAAATGGTAAAGATTCTCCAAATGGTGCCTCAAAAAGCATAGGGATCCCTTTCTAGTGGATGTCCCTCTAGTCCTAATTTGTGTGTGAACTTATCAAGGCTGGCCTTTCATACTCTGTGAAAGTCCACCTATCAGCAGTGTCTGCCTGCTTACCCCTAGACCCCTCTCTGCTGTCCATGCTAGATGTTAAATGGTTCCTGAAAGGGGTCTTGCACATCAAACCACCAAGAAAACCTGCCCACCACCTTGGGACTTGAACGTTATCCTAGGGACTTGAACTTTATCCTAGAAAAACTCACACTGGCTCCATTTGCTCCATTGCAACACTCCAAATGTGCACATGGAAAACTGTTCTATTGGTGGGCCTTACCTCTGCTAGAAGAGTGTCAGAGTTAGAAGCTCTCATGGCCTACCCACCCTACACTGTTCCCCACAAGGACAAGGGTGACCCTGCGCACCAACCCTTCTTTCATGCCCAAGTTGATAAGTGAGCTTTCTTTTAAACCAGTCCATTCACCTGCCCACTTTCTTTCCCTCTTTCACTAATGACAGTGAGAGGATACTCCATTCCCTAGAAGTGCACAGGCAACTGAGGTTTTATTTAGACACAACTAAGTCCATCGGAAAATCCGACCAGCTTTTAGTATCCTTTCACCCCAGAGCCCTGGGCAAGGCAGTCTCCAAACAAACTATTTCCTGCTGGATCAGAAAAACTATCCACTTCTGCTACTCCTACCATGTTAAGGACCTACTTCAGGGGGTAAAAGCTCACTCTACCAGGGCCGTAACATCCTCCAAAGCTGCCTTCAAAGGCCTGGACACAGCCTCCATTCCGGAGGCGGGCCACTTGGCCCTCTGTACAAACTTTACCAGACACTACAAATTGGACCACATCTCCAGAGCCAGATCAGGGTTTGCTAGGACAATTGTACAGGGCTTTCTGGAATCAGCTACCTTTACCTCCACCCTTCCTTCTTCCTAAGCTATGGCACTCTCCCACACTAAGAATACTGCAACATGGGAATAGAAGGACATAGAGTAGTTGTGTAAAATCTTACCATAACCATAGATGTCCTTTTCTTCCATGTTGCAGCATTTCTTCCCCTCCCTCACCTGTCCCCCTTCATTCCTATTGACCTAGACGGCACCCTGAAGCACCCCCCCTAGACTCGCCAGCAAATGGCACTCCACACTTCTTGTGGACATCATTTGGCTCATACTGCTGGACTGTTTGACTGGGCGATTAAGTTCTGAAGTCTGTGCTTGCAAATGTCACATTTAAGGCCCTGGTTTATGGCCCTGTGTGTGACATCCCGCACGCCTGCAGCAACCAGGCTTAAGCTTTTGTATAAGAGCCGACGTTCGAATCGCCTGAGGCAGAGAATCTCACACTAAGAATACTGCAGCATGGAAGAGAAGGACATCTATGGTTATGGTAAGATTTTACACAACTATTCTTTACTCTGGGAAGACTGCACTTCTATCTGCTTACTGGGGCCACTAATGTGATATTAACAACAGGAGAAGTCACTCTGCAGCCTATATAGGCTGAATAAAGAACCAAATAAACACAAAATAAATTGAGAATACATTGCAGAATGAGATGATGATTTTCTCATGTATTTTTTCTTTAGCATAAGTGCTACAAAAGGCTGCTGGGATTATTATAAGGATAGTTAGGATTAGCATGTGATGTAACAGCATAAACATGCTCACTTAGGTTAGTGTGAAAATGGATCAGGCCATGTTGACAGGTTTTTTTTGTTTTTTTTTATTTACTCTTAGACACACCTTTTTACGCTGAGATGCTTGATATATCTCTGTCAGCAGTGGGCCTCACCCACTGAGAGCAAATATGATTTGGATGTAAAACTATGTACATAAAAACAGCCAGTTTATTATACCTGCATAACTTTGCAGGCATGTACTGTAAACATCATGTCAGAAGCTGGTACACATAGCTGACAAAACCACGAAAAACCTGTAAGACAGCAGTGTTGCTCATAAATTAGGATGGAACCTGCATTTCAGTTGTCGTTAATGTGATGGGACTGCCCACTATAATTGATTGCAGTAGCAAGCACACGTAACTGTGCAAGACTGTAGAGCCAGTGCCTGTATGAAAATTGATTCAACCTGTGTCTAAACAATTTCTAGGTGGTTATCCATGGCTGTTGTGTTTTTTAATTCTGCCGTGGCAAAGCTATTCCAGGCAGAGTTAAGGCACATTACACCAAGACCTTAACTTCCTAGATTGCTTATTGGAAAGTACCAGACTGTTGAAGCATTATAGAGACAGCAACTTGGTCTTCTAATCATACATTTACAAAGCAGTACAAGCTGGAGTCCTTCTCCAAGTCCAGAGCAGGCTTAGCTAGGACCATTCTCCAGGGGCTGCTAGACCATTATCTGTCTTTTACCCAGGTAGGATAAGCTGTGTTAGTTTTGCCACAGGCTACTGCAGCAGTGAGAATGATGAATATAATACGGATTTGTAAATTGCACTTAACTATACCGGTTGATCGAATTCTTCACTGTTGCATTAGATTAGCTGTACCCAACACACCATTACTGTTATTGTGTATAGTTGGTGTGGCTTTACAACTTTTGTTTTTGTGGTGGTTATTTAGTCAGGATGACAACTGCGGTGGTGGTGCTCTCACAGTTAGACGTTGGCCGTTCGATTCTCAGTTAAAGCGTCTACTGTGTGGCGACATGCGTGAATGGGCGTTCCTTCGTTGAAGGTTGTGCGTTAGGCCCGGCAAGCCAGCATGTAAAACTCTACTGCCAATCATTAGCGGACCGGAGTTCCGCTGTGGCGACCCCTAACCGGGAAAAGCCGAAAGACACACACAATTTAGTCAGGATGAATTTCCCTTTTTACACTTAGGAGCAAGAAAGTCCTAAAGGTTTTAGTCTCTTTGGCTGCTTTGAGTTTCCTTTAAAAGGGCTTAGCCTATAGGCAGCCTGATTGACAGCGTGTGGGAGGATTAGAGCTGTGGGGTAGGTGTCTGTTTTTTGTACCCTTGGCAGAATAAAACCCAAAGGCTATTGCAGCAGTGAAGAATTTGAACTTCTGCTGTTATAGGGAAGTGCAACTTACACAACGTTCCTGTCTCTTTGGGGAAACAAATCTTTCACATTTAGTTTTTATGGCAAAAATTTTTACTTTTCTGCAGAAAAAAAAATTAAGAAAAATGTTTTATTGACTATCATGCGACATTTTAGTAACTTTTAATCAGAAACATTACTTTTTACTTTTGTGTGAAAAAGTTGTTTAGACTAATTTAAAGCTACTTTTTCTAATATTAAAGTTGTGTTTTTTCTTTTGGGTGCTGGGGTAAGTGTTAAGTGCTTTTTATTGTGTTTGTTTTTTCTTTGTGGAAAAAGTTACTTTTTACTACTTACCTGTTTTACCAATTACTGCTGCCAGACTTCCCCAGAAATCAGGCATCTGTTACAAGATGGTCATAGGACGAAGCAGTTTTAATGACTGCAACATAAACATCAGTAAAATACTAAGCACTTTCATCCCTTCCTTTTGAATGGGACTTCTTCACAGTATATGAAAGTTAATTCATATCTTTCCTTAAGTCCCTCAACTAATCAGATTATATGTTTCAATCAAAACAATTAATTAATGTAAAACTTAAAATCCCACCAACATATTTAATAATAGATGTAGTAAAAACATTTAATATAGTTCATCTCCCAAACTGTTTGCTATTCCCTTTGAGTTACGTATTTTTAAAAATTACTGATTAAAATTTAAAATGTAAAACCTTTAGATTCTAATCTGAAGTCTACTACGCTTTCAAGGCCTTCTGTTTTAACACATTGATTAAAGACACAGTGTCTTTCAAACCAGGGTCATTGTTAGTATTGTGATGGTAGAAGAACTGCCAGCTATACCAGGAGAAGTAGGGCGGTGGATGTGCAACATATGCTAGCACAACTAGCTGGAATTTTGTTATATGTTATTTCAATATCAAATTGATTTGTACTAATGCTTGTGTGTAAAATGTATTTGTAAAACTGCTAGTGTTAAAAATGTACCAACAGTGGGTCCTGACTGTGCTGTAGCTGAATTAAATGTATGTTTTAACAGAGGATACTGGAAGAGAAGAGATTCATCTCAGTTCCAGCTAACTTTGAAAAATAGTTGAAATTAAATTAGGCCATAAAGATTGTATCTTAAAGTTCTGGTTGTAGCCAGAGACAAAATGTCTGCGAAACCAAGTATTAGGAAGCCTTCTGTATTGTCAGTAGCAGGGAGCTGATTGCTACTCTGGAAGGGTAGAGGTTTGAAATTTTTTATGACTTCCAGGAGCTGCAGCAGATCTGAGCAAAGCTCTGTCTCTGTGTATGATAACACATAGGTGTTAAAATTCTGACAGCTTTTAGTGTTAGTGATAATGTGAAAAACAGAGTCAGGTGACCAGATGTGATGTCATCTGTAAGGTATCCCAGAAATAATATTTATATATTATATTGAGAAGTCTCTCAGTCAGACTGAGCAGTCTGCTTCTTGGAACCTGAATTAGAAGGATCCTTTACTTACTCATCTTGCCTTGATCTCGTAAGTAAAACAAGGAATTGTAACTGTTTAGATTAGTCAGGAAAATATAGTGAGATTAGTTAAGTACTGTTTTTCTGTATCTGTGTGAATCTATTCATCTGTGTTATTTTAATATTTTATGTGGTTGAAACTCTGGTTTTACTGTAAACAGTTATTTATTATTTTCATATTCTCTTATTACATATTATTAAATATATTTAAACTTTTCATTGTGGCTGGTTCTTTTAGAAAATATTTTAAACTTTGAGAGTACTTGTATCTATTTGGTGATTACTCTAGCCACTCCTGAAAGTCTTGCTGCTTGTTCAACATTACCATTTGTATTAATATTAACTTCACTCAGTATAATTGTATACCCTTTTAAGAGCCTCATAGTAACTGACTAACGGCATTGAATAGTCTGGGCAAAGTTGGGTAGAGCAGGTAATCTGTGCCAGCCTTTCCCAGTGTGTGTGTGTGTGTGTGTGTGTGTGTGTGTGTGTGACAGCTGCTTGGAGCAGGGAAACAGAGCACTGGTTTCACAGAGAGGATGCTGGAGGACTTGGCGTGGACACTCGGCTGAGGACTTAACCCTACAGCTGTGCCAGTGGGAGGAGTCTTCTTGGGGACCTTGAGGGAGACAGAGAAACCCAGACTCCAGGTTGAGTGTGTTCCCTGTGTGCTCTTAAGGGAAATTGCGCTTGATCCAGAGAGGTCTGCATCTGGAAATACTGAGTGTATCCATTTATATTCCAAGTGAATGTCCCTCTCCAGTGTCAGTGGTGAGGATTCAGCCTTCTTGATTGCTGGCCTACAGTGGTGACATCACAAGCATTCAGCCTTATCTGCCAATATAATTCTTTGTATTCCAATTCATTTTCAGAGTCAACACCTCATGAATTGTAACTAACTTTATCTACAACAAAGAAGATATATTTTATAAAATTGGCATTGCAATATAGAGTGCCTGTGCAGAGCATTAACACACTTTCTTTTCTGTACACCTTAATGATAAGGTGCTGTGGTAGCGTTGTTGCCTCACAGTAAGACGCTCTCTGGTTCGATTCTCAGCTAGAACGTCTTCTACGTGGAGACATGCTTGAATGGGTGTACCTTCATTGAAGGTTGTGCGTCAGGGCTGGTAACTCAGCACGTAAAAATCAACTACGAATCATTAGCGGACCGGAGTTCCACTGCGGCGACCCCTAACCGGGAAAAGCTGAAAGACAACAACAACATATTAGGTCTGCTGCCTAGAAGGCTGGACAAGAAATGCATGTTGCTACATATGCAGCACTTGTGGTGGTACAATTACGCAGTCCAGCACTTACTATTGTTCTGTCGTATCCCTCCACACTTACATGTGGACCATCATTAAAATGTACAACTGCAGTTAAACATCTTTGACCTGTAATGTTCACCTGGATCTTTTACATTAACTCTTTCTAAATATTCTTTAAGATTTTTAACCATACTAAAAATTAATTGGGGCTAATCACCCAATTTCACCTTTAATTCTTGATTAAATGTCAGTTTCCAATTCATTCTAAGTATATTTACTATCTTAACTGCATGTTTATTGCAGGGAATAACCATAGTCCCCACCTTGTTAGAATCTCCTTTTTCCTTTAATTGCACTGGGGTATCACTACCTCAACCTAAAGCACTTAGTATTGCACTGTAGTTTATGTTGTAGTCATTAAAATCACTTAGATGTCCTTCAAGAATGCAACTGCAGTCATAACATATGGGTTGTCCTGCCTCAGGCAGCCCTCGGTCGGCCGGATTCCAAAGTCTGGGTCCGGCGTTGGCTGGTGTCGCCTCCTCTCCGATGTCAGAGGGGCTGGAGTATAAAGGCATCGGCCAACGCCATCTTCTTCAGTCTTTCTTGCCGCGCGGTGCCCGAAGCAGAAGCAGTTCGCAAGTGCCGGTCGGTCAGCTCCTGTGTTTTCAGTACTGAAGTCATCTAAAAGCTAAGTACCTCGTTGGGGAACATTTTTTCTTGCCTCAGCCGATGTCAGAACAAATTGAGAAAGTTAATAATTGTTTGTCTTGTGGTAAACAAATACCTCATAAGGACTTCCATTCTTACTGCCTTCCTTGCCTGGGCCCAGACCACGACGTCTCGGCCTGTGCTTGCTTTATTAAGTGCACTCTCAGGTGCCGGGCAGAATTTGCCGAAGGCTTTTTCGGTGAATCTTTCGCATATATTATGCTGTCGGATCAACCGAAAACTCAATCTGCGAAAAAACGAAAGGACCGGGACCGACATCCTCGGCCCGCGTCCACTACCGATGTTACTCCTAAATCCTCCGCTAGTGCTTCGGTCCCTTCGGAAGCGGTGATTCAACCGCTCCAGGCCGACGACACAGCGTTAACACGTTCTTCGGTCTCGGAGACCTCTCCGGTGCCAGTTGTTGATTTTCCTCCGGAAACCGAAATTCTGGATCTACCCGACACCATTCCCATAGACAAGGTTACTCCTGCACGTGGGGCTGCAAGGCCTCCTGTATCCATGTCTATCAAGGCCTTTGCACGTGCTAAAGCCGCCAGCCAGGCCAAGGCCCATCCTAAACCTGCTGCTCAGGCCCCTTCTTCTGATAAACAGATCATGTCTCTTGCTGCAGATCTTATTTCTCTTATCAGGGGGTCTCAGCCTCACCCTGACAGAGGTTCTCAGCCACCTGCATTGAAAAGGCCCAGAACTGAGCAGGCTGACAACCTCTCTTCAGATGAAGCCTCTAGGGATTCTGAGCATTCAGATACCAAAGAAGAATCCTTCCAGGCCTATGAGGACTCTGATGCTGAGGAATCAATTCCCTCTGCCTCCCCTCCAGAGGATTTCTCGTTTGGTGAAGTCCTGCATTCTATGAGGGAACATTTTAAATGGCAGGGTCAGGAATTCTCTGATTCCAGGAAAAGGCTTCGTACCTTCCTCAAGCTTCCCCAGCACAGACCTTTAGCTATTCCTCCAGTTATGGATGTTTTGGATGATGTTTTCTCTGACTCAAGTACTAACCCTGATTCTCTCCCCCCTGCTCCTGTCAAGCCAGACAGATATTATAGGGTTCCTGACGCTCACAAACATCTTTTTAAGGCCCACTCTGTGGATCTAGAAACTATTTCACAGGGCCCCAAGGGAGTGGCTACTTCCACTGCCAAGAATCCACTGCCAGCGGATAGGGAAGCTAGGTCTCTGGAGAGATGGGGTAAAAAAGTTTATACCTCTACCACCCTAGCCATGAGGTCACTTAACTGCCTTTTTCATATGTTTCAGTACCAGGATTTTTTACTGGATGATTTACAGAAAAAGCTAGCCTCACCAGAGCCTATTAATAGAAAAGCATTGCAGGATCATATACATAACACTCAGCAGGTTAACAATCATTTTCTTCAGTGTGGTTATGATGCATTGGAGGCTTCATGTAGGGCAGCTATGACTGGGGCTGTGATACGTAGACATGCTTGGTTAAAAGATCAGCCATTGCGAGACCATGTTAAAGTAAAGTTACTTGATGCACCTCTGGAAAAACAGAAGCTTTTTGGTGCTAATGCACAAGATGTGTTGAAATCCATTGAGGAAAAAGCTAAGTCAGTACAGACAGTCAAGGATTTCCTCCAGGTTCAGCCTCCCAGGTTTAGCAGAAACTGGCCTTCAAAGAATTGGTCCTTTCCAGACTCTGACAAGTTTCAAAGGGGAAAAAGCAGGCGTGCCCGAGGTAGAGGGCAATACCGAGGATCCTACAGGGGCCGCCAATGGCAACCTCCAAATCAAAAAAGTGGCGCAGGCAGCCCTGCTGCACCGCAAGGACAATCACAATGACTTGACTTTCATTCCACCTACAAAGGCTCAAAGAGAAGCACCTTTGGGCGGAAAATTATCCTTATTCTCAAAAAACTGCCATATCTTAACCAAGGACAACTGGATTCTGGATTTAATTGACAAGGGTTACAGATTCCACTTCCATACTTTACCAATAAGACAAGGCATGCCAAACCTGCCACATCATCACAGGGCAGAGGCACTCACTCAAGTCTCAACGCTGTTAAGTATAAAAGCAATAGAGAGGGTTCCTCCTCAGGAACAAGGCCAGGGATTTTACTCAAGACTGTTCCTTGTTCCAAGAAAAGAAAACAAATGGAGGCCTATACTGGACTTATCTACTCTAAATACTTTTCTCATTGTGTCAAAGTTCAAAATGCTGACGTTGCAGCAACTCCTTCCCATGCTGGGCTAGGGGTCTTGGCTGGTCACTCTGGACCTCAAGGAGGCATACCTGCATGTCCCAGTCAGACAAAGCTGCAGAAGATACCTCAGATTTCTTGCAGGGACAGAGCATTATCAATTCTCAGCATTGCCGTTTGGCTTATCTACTGCGCCCAGAGTGTTCACAAAATGCCTGGCATCAGTAGTGGCACACTGCAGACTCCAGTGGATTCAAATATACCCCTACCTGGATGACTGCCTCATACAAGCAGACAACAAACAAACCTTAATAGCAAACTTGGACTTTGTCATTCAACTACTGCAGGCCTTGGGATACACAGTCAACATTCAAAAGTCAAGACTACTACCATCCCAACAGATTATTTTCCTAGGAGCCAAACTGGACACAGAAACACAAATGGCCTACCTCACAGAGGAGAAACAACAGCAGTTACCAGAGTACTTCAAAGGCCTAGCAAATCTCTCCCAGCTGACTGCAAGGAAAATCCTGCAGGCCCTGGGGTTCATGGCATCTTGCATTCTTCTGATACCTTTGGCAAGACTTCATATGAGAAAGCTGCAATGGTACTTAAAAAGTTTATGGCCCCAACACAGCCAAAGCCTAGAGGACGTAATCCCACTCTCATCCCATGTCTGCAAAAAGAATTTTTGTGGTGGGCTCAAGCAAGTCAGTTAAACAAAGGCATGTCCTTCAGCAGACCTCAAGCAGGTCAAATGATTACAACAGACGCCTCAGATCATGGATGGGGGGCGCACATGGAGGGCAGATGCATTCAAGGTCTGTGCACTCCAAGGGAAAGACATCTGCACATAAACCAAAAAGAGATGTTGGCAGTGATACATGCAATCGAGACTTTCGAAAAATCACTACAACAAGAGCATTTGCTAATAAGGACAGACAACACCACTGTCATGTGGTATATAAACAAGCAGGGAGGCACTCATTGTTATCCCCTCTGCAGACTAACAGTGATTCTCTGGGAAAAATCCCTGAGTCTGAAGATACATCTGCAATCCCAGTTTGTGCCAGGCAAGGACAATGTACTGGTGGACAAGCTGAACAGAAATTTCTTGGATCCACACGAATGGATGCTGCATCCTCACATTTTCTCACAAATAACAAAGACATGGGGAAGACCGGACGTGGATCTCTTTGCTTCTCACATGAATCATCACCTGGAAAAGTTCTGCACAAGGACCCACCATCCTCTAGCCTGGAAAACGGATGCTCTCTCCTTCAGCTGGAATTCTCTAAAAGTTTATGCATTCCATCCTCTACCTCTGCTGACCAAGGTGATACTGAAGATCAAAGCAGAACAACCAACAGGCATCCTGATAGCTCCAGACTGGCCAAGGCAACACTGGTGCCCATTGCTGTTAAGCATATCTCGGACCAAACCGTGGCCTCTGCCCCTATGGCCCCTGCTTCTAACACAACACAATTACAGGACTGTCCATCAAAACCTGAAGACATTGCATCTGACAGCCTGGAGGTTACCATGACTCCTTCCGCTAACTCTCTTTCCAAAAAAGTTCAAGAGATCTTACTGGAAGCACGCAGACCTTCCACCAGAAAAACCTATTCAGCCAAGTGGAAGAGATTCAGCATCTGGAATGCCAACAGGGGTCAGGATACAGCATTACTGAGTATACCTCAGATATTGGAATACTTGGCAGAAATGTTTCATACTGGACTCTCATATTCTTCTATAAAGATTCACGCCTCGGCAATCTCAGCAAAATACAATTGTGATCCACCAGTGTTCTCACATCCTTTGCTAAGACAGTTCCTAAGAGGGATAAAGAATATCAAGCCTCCCAGAAAACAGCCAGTACCTGCATGGGACCTCAATTTCGTTTTGGAAAAATTAACTCTTCCTCCTTTTGAGCCAGCAGTAACTTCAGAAATGCAATTCCTATCATGGAAAACAGTTTTTCTATTGACAGTCACATCTGCAAGAAGAGTCTCGGAGATACAGGCACTTATGGCAGTACCTCCCTTCCTCATTTTTCATCAGGACAGAGTTTCTCTAAGAACCAATCCTACATTCATGCCAAAAGTAATTTCCAGGGTATCTCTAAACCAAGCTATTCACCTGCCTACTTTCTTCCCCAATCCGCAAAACAGGGGGGAAAAATTGCTGCATACTTTGGACATACACAGGCAACTGCGTTACTACTTGGACATAACTAAGGCCACCAGAAAGTCTGACCAACTGTTTGTAGCCTATGCTGCTGGAGTACAAGGAAAAGCAATCTCCAAACAAACAATTTCAAAATGGATTGGACACTGCATCAGATTTTGCTATTCTTTCCATGGAAAAGGTGTGCCAGCCAATATTAGGCCACATTCCACCAGAGCTATAGCCACATCCACAGCTTTCCTAAGAGGAGTGGCTACAAAGGGCATTCTAGAGGCTGCTACATGGAGCTCCGTGCATACATTTACCAAGCACTACAACCTGCCCTTATACTCCAGATCCCAAGCAGGCTTTGCTTCGGCAGTCCTGCAGGGGATTTTAGCTACACCATCCCTTTCTTAGTTCCATCCACCCCCAGCTTGGCTATGGTATTCAACCCATATGTTATGACTGCAGTTGCATTCTTGAAGGACATAGTACAGTTTTGTACCTACCATAAATGTAGATGTCCGATAGATATGCAACTGCAGTCGGATTTTCCCACCCTCCTACCCCTCTGCATCCTTCTTTATGGGTCCACTACCCCTTCCTATTAGCTGGGGGTACCTTCTATGGTGTATCTGTTTATTACTGTTGTGCATGTCTGGAATTGTTTATCCATTCACCAAATTTAGCCTTCCTAGAAGGGCACCCGGCATCTGGGGCAAGAAACACTGAAGAAGATGGCGTCGGCCGATGCCTTTATACTCCAGCCGCTCTGACGTCGGAGAGGAGGCGACACCAGCCGACGCCGGACCCAGACTTTGGAATCCGGCCGACCGACCGAGGGCTGCCTGAGGCAGGACAACCCATATGTTATAACTGCAGTTGCATATCTATCGGACATCTACATTTATGGTAGGTACAAAACTGTACTTTCTGTGACAACCTTGCTATTATTTTTATTATTTTTTGTAATTGTTTTTCACTTTTTGGGTTAACCATGAAGCAGCCTAATGGATCTTTTTTCTTCCAGCCACAAAAGGAAAAAAATTAGTAAACAGCAGTTACCGCCTCAGCTGCAGATAGCGACTCTGACTTTGCTGTGGCCATTTCTGGTTCCTGAGGTCACTCCTCTCTCTCTCTCTCTATATATATATATATATATATATATATATATATATATATAATATATATATATATATATATATATATATATATATATATATATATATATATATATATATGTATATGTATGTATATATATATATATATATATATATATATATATATGTATATATATATATATATGTATATATATATATATATATATATATATATGTATATAGATATATATGTGTGTATATATATATATCTCTATATATATATATATATACACATGAATAGATATGTTTTTGCTTGTTTACTGGTGTAGTTTACATGGATCAATGGACCATTTTCAGGCAAAGCCTAGGTGAATAGGGCTACCGTACACTGAAGTTCAGCTCCCCAACCAAAGCGCGGACTGCAATTGAAAGCATTTTTAAACAAAGTAAAGTACGCAGTGCAATCTCTTATGTTTCAAGATCGTCTTAACTAATTAAGAAACTGCTGTAAGCTGTAGCCCCCTGTGAGTACGCTACATCGGGACGCCACTACTCCCAGCTTTCTACCCTCTAGTTACCTGATCCTTCACTCTGCTTATCTAGTCCACTCCCCCTAATGTTCCATTCTAATTCTAATGCTGATTTCACTGCCTGCACCAAATTGAAGTGCTACCGAAATGTTCACCCGATATTCCTATATGATTAGTAAGTTAACTTTCTCTCAGACTCTGCCCCACTCCATTCGCCTTCCGCTTCGGGCTCACTTCGCTCCCATACCTTACCCCCATTCCCACCCACCCCCATCCTCATTACATTTATCTCTATCCATAACCCCACCCTCTCACCTTCATCCAATCATCCCTCCAACATAATCAAGCCACAAGTCTCACCCTGTCAACCACACCCACAACTCCTCAATCATCATGGCCCCTCCATTCCACATTTAACATCACGTATTTAGTATTATTCCCTGTATACTCCACATCTTCACAGTACTCCTACTAATAAAAACCACATCCATACATGCAACCATATACCCCCCACCAGCCAGTAGCAGCACACAAACTCTTCTCATACAACTTAACAAACTTAGTTATTCCGCTATCTCCCCCTCTCTGTTAGCAAGTAATACCATTACCTCAGACAGATTAAAACTACTACCGCCTACCTCCAAATTTAAAATTTGTCTAGTACTACATTACAGCCCACCCCAGATAAACAATCTCACAGCATATTCTGTCAACTCCACACATTAAAACAATCACAGCATATTCTGTCAACTCCACACATTAAAACAATGTGGAGATATACACCCAAATCCAGACCCAATCAATATTTATACATCCACTGACAGCCAAGCTGACCAGATGTTTCCCCACATCCATTCATCTACCACTAGGCTAGCTAATCCAATATCTCAACACACACTTCACCTAATGAATATAAACATTCACAGCATTTGCAATAAAACTACTGAGTTCCATGCCTGGCTAGCTGCCCACACCCCAAACTTTATTGCAGTAGCAGAAACATGGCTGAAACAATACATTGCTGACACTGAAGTTGTCCCTCCATGTTATAACATAATTCGTTCAGACAGACTTCACAAAAAGGATGGCGGTGTAGCATTAATCTATCAAAGCTCACTACAAATAACCTATGCAAAATCTGTCCCCTCTTTTGGTAACGTAGAACTACTACTCACATCCTTTCACATAAATAGGAACAAACAAATATGCATAGCAGTTATATTCTCCAGGCCACAATATCCACATACTTGAAAACCTGTTATCTTAGCTAAATCAGAATATACTGCATGAAACTATAATACTAGGAGACACCAATATTAATTGGCTAAACTTAGACTCCCCCTCTCCAGTAAACAGCATAAACTTTTACAGTTTTACCCAACTCATCTCTACCCCCACTCATGGCCTAACAACAGACTCTGAATCAACCCTAGACTGGATACTTGTAACACATCCCCAAAACTACTCCAACTCAGGAACCCTACCAAACACATTAAGTGACCACCTTCCAGCATATGCCTATAGAACTCACCCACACGCAGTCAAAATGCACTCGTATAAAACCTCCAGGAACCTTGCCCACTTTAATCAGGATAGCTTTATAAATATTTTAAACTCCCAAAACTGGAACCCACTAAAAACATTCCCCTTAGATGAAAACCGTTGACTATTTTAACAAACTCTTTTTAAATACTCTCAATAGCCTAGCTCCTATGTGTACTAAATTAACCAAAACTAACCAGGCCCCTGGTTAACAAGACTAACCAAACTATGTCTCTTAGAAACAAAGCATGGAAGATTTGGCTGAGACACAGAACACAACACAATGATCTCTACTACAAACAACTCCGCAACAAATCAAAAAAGCTAGTAATACAAGATAAAAAAGCTTATTTCTCTGATAAACTGTCCACCTCGTATAACAATCCCAAACATTTTTGGAAGTCTGTCTCCTGTCTGTTTAACCCAGGCACCATCCAAAACCCATCCCCTGCACCAGAAAAAAGCCCACAAGAAATCTCCCAAGCCTTTAATACCCACTTCATCTCTACTATCCAAAAGCTACTCAAAGACTCCCCATTCATCTCAAACATACACGTCCCAACCCCAACGGAACACACCCCCACTACACAACCAGGCAACTCCTTCACTATTCATCCTGTACCCACCTCTCTGATTTTGAAATTCCTAAAACAACTCAAACTTTGCTCTCTCTCTGCAGATAACCTTCCCACAGAATATCTGCAAGTAGTAGCTAGCTCAATAGCATATCCAGTTACCATTCTTATAAACTGCTCTCTCACTGAATATTATGTTCCTCTCCTATGGAAAGGATCCATTATTACCCCACTACACAAAGGGGGTAATTCCCATGATTTTTCCAACTACCACTCTATTTCTATACTCTCCCCTCTATTTAAAATCTTGGAAAAATGTGTTCACTCATAACTACTTAAACACCTCTCAAATAATGCTCTTCTATCTCCTACCCAACATGGTTTCCGGCTAGGGCATAGCACCATTACTGCCCTATTATCTTTCACCAAGTCCGTCAACAAAGCCTTGGATGCAGGCCATCCTACCTCAGTAATCCTACTTAAACCTATGTAAGACCTTTGACACAGTGTCACATGCTAAGCTAGTAAACCAACTATCAACACTAAGTTGCTCCCCAAAATCCCTCAGCTAGTTTACCTCCTACCTACAGAACAGGGAAAAGTCTGTAGAATGGTTAAATGCACAATCTCATTACCAACCTAACAATATAGGAGTACCACAGGGATCCATTTTAGGTCCACTACTGTTCAATATCTTCATCAGTGACCTGCACAAAGCCCCCCTGATCCAGAACATCATCCAGTACGCCAATGATTCAACACTTATATCCACCTCTAAAACGTTCTGAGACCTCCTCACACCTACACAACAGGCTTTTACTTCTATC
The DNA here is from genome assembly GCF_019279795.1 of Protopterus annectens. NCBI lineage: Eukaryota > Metazoa > Chordata > Ceratodontiformes > Protopteridae > Protopterus > Protopterus annectens. The sequence goes on from NC_056741.1 coordinate 1,513,029,699, forward strand.
GAATCATGGCTTATTAATGCACAACTAATGCTAAACCCCCAAAAAACTAAACTTTTACTTTTCTCAAAAAAACCCACCAAACATTGACTTTAAAATCCTGGCTAAAGACGGCACAGAAATTGAACTAGTGAAAACAGCCAAATTGCTAGGTATAACAATAGATGATAAACTCACATACGAACAACACATCCTAACTGCAGTCAAGAAAACCCATTTCATACTAGGTAAACTGTACCGCCACAAACTCTACCTGGATAAATATACCAAAATAAAACTAGCCAATAACCCTACTCACCCCCTCCGTTTTATATGGTAATGCCATTTTCACTAACCTGCACACAACCCTTAGTAATAAATTACAATCATGTTATAACAAAATAGCCAAATTCGCCTCCAGAAAAAGTTAACCACTCTCATCACTGCCATGCCATCACTAAACTAAGATGGCTGGAGTTTTCCCACCATCTACAATACACCCAACTAACCTTAGCCTCACAAACTTATTTCTAAACCAAATGACTGCCCTGCCCTTACCTCAGTCCTGCAAACATTCACCCCCTCTAGAACACTAAGATCTTCCTGTAAACTGATGCTTACAGTAGCCAAAGCCAACAAAAGAGCAGGACAATGCCTGTTCTTCCATACCATAGCTAAGCTATGGAATAACTTTCCATCTGAAATGACCCAAATTGATCACCCAAAAACTTTTAAGGCAACCCTAAAAACACATTATCTAGACAATCCATCTTGCACCTGCCTCAAACGCAAACCACCTTAAACAATATATTTCGCCAAATACTACAATGACAAAATCTTTGCAAAAACCCAGTCTTCACATTTATTAGTGTACTCGTACTATGTAGAAGACAGGAATCTCACCAAAGAAGGAAATGATGTAACACTACTATTCAATTGTAAACTTCTTGTTTTATTTTTCACCGGTCATATCTTCAGTGTGTGCATATAGTCTATGTTTTTTTCTTCCTGTTTTATGAGTAACGTTGTCACATTTGTATTTTGCTTGCAGAGCTTTTCTATCCAGGCCTCCACTGAAAATGGGTCTCTGACCCAGTGGACTTTCCCGGTAAACAAATGTTAATAAATAATAAAAAATAATGTTAAATAAATACATAAGAAATGAACAAAACATGTTTACAGATACAAGTATATGCTTAAAAAAAAACATCTTTATATATCTATATCTATCATATATATATATATATATATATATATATAAATAGTTATGTATTTCATGTACACACGCACACACACATTTACGGATGTAAGGATATGCTGCAACATTTAATTGAAGAAGCAGTTAATATTGTAACCTGGATGGAAAAATGGAATTATGCTCAGCAGCGCTTTATGGATAAGATGTAGCCATAACGACTGAGATGACTTATACTACAGGGGTAGCAGCGTATTATATAAAGTGGTTTGAAGGTGCTAGACGAGGAAGTGAGAACAGTTGAAAGAAAGAATATGATGGGGAGAAGACAGAGAAGGGGTGAGAGAAGCATGCATAGGGAAGAAGAATAGAAAGGAGAAATGGAGGAGAGAAGTAGGATGAATGAGAGGCAGTAAATAAGGGGATAAGATAAGGAAGGATGATATAACAATAAAGGGTGTGTGAAAGAGCTGGCAGTGTTCATGTAATGTAAAGGGTGTGGACATACATTTTTCTTTTCCTTGCATTGTTCTCTCAGGGCTTTAGTCTCCCTCACACTCTTTTTTACACGATAACTCTGAAGAGGCTTGCCTCCAAAACCCGACTCTTAGTCAGTTGAGCTTGAAATGGCTGACAGTTTGGGTACACGGAAAGTGCCCTGAAGCTTTGAAAACTCTGTAGCAGGATATAACCCATATAGCTTAGGCTACTGCAGCAGTTATCATCCAAGAACCAAGACACCCCTAGGGCTGGCCTCCTCTGTTTCCTGACTTTTTGTTAGTTACTGTCCTCCTGGCCATTCTTATTCCTCTAACAAGGTGCATTTGTTGGCTATTTCTGCATGTCGACACTCCCCCTACTTCTTACCATGCTCAAGTTAAATAATTTCTGAAAAGGGTGTTGCTTACTTATCCACATAGAAAACAGGTGTTTCCTCCTTGGGATCTCAACTTTGTACTTGAAAAGCTTATTTTGTTTCCATTTGAGCCATGTCAGCTGGCTGAATCGAAGTTAATAACATAAAAAAAATATTTTGCTCATTGCTGTAACATTTGCCAGGACACTGTCTAAGAAAAGCACTTTTCATGAGTCAGTCCTACCTCATTTTTCACAAGGACATGTGTTTCTTTGTGAACCAATCCTTCTTTTATGCCTAAAATGATCTCTGAGATTACTTTAAGACTGTTAATTTCCTGGTTGTCTTTCCTGACCCCAAGAATAAGGTAGAAAAGATCCCTCACACTCTGGATGTCCACAGGTAGCTCTGATATTACCTAGACAAAACACATTAAAGCTTGATCAACTGTTTGTGTCCTGGAGGTAAGAGGAAAGGACATCAGTGTCAAAGCTGACCATTTCCAGGTGGTTACCTCATGCTATTGCTTTCTGTTACAATCACATAGTAATCGACTATCAAGAAGATTATTGGCCATTCCACTAAGGCTTTGGCTTCTTTGTTGGATTTCTGGAAGGTAGTGGACTCTTGAAGTATTCTAGAGACAGTAGTTTAGTCCTCTGTACAGTCTTCTACAATGCTCTGCAAACTGGATTCCTTTTCCAGGTCTAGAACTGGCTTTGCTAGGACCAGGAGTTCCTTGAGTCTTAATTTATTGGTCTTCTCCCATTGTTAGTTTTGTAAGCTACATTAATATACACATTTAACGTTGGCTACTGCAACAGTGATCTATGCATTAAACACAGTACAGTGGTGTAAATAAACTTACTGTAAGAGTAGATATTCTAATAGATCACTTTTGCAGTAGCTTTTAGGTTGTATCCTGCCAAGAACACAGCATCCGTCCATTTTCCAAAAGCTCTAGCTCCCTCACCTTCAATATGACTTAACAGTCAGCCCTGTGGAGTGAAATCTGTAGTCAGGATGAAGATTGGATTTTTTCAGTACTTTCTTGCAGCCTTGTGAATAAGCATCTTGGAAGCTTCACAGGAGCAGCAGCAAACCTTCGGCTTTGTTTCTGCCATATAAGTCCCCAGTAGGGAGCCCTTCCCTACACAATATTGCCTTTTTAAGAAAAACAAAAAAGTTGATATTTTTAAAGAGGGCTTGTTAATGCTATTTTCCTTTTAAGAAACCCAAGTATTCTTTCCAGTGTTAGAAGTTTCCTATCAGCGACCACTATTTTTAGATCTAAGCTATTTTTTGTTAGAAAATGCAGTGCTTATGTAAACTTTATTTAATTTAATGAAAAGTTTAGTGTCGGGAAGTGTTTTACATTGGTTGGGAATATTGGTATGTTAGTGATTGTGTACATCAAGTTACAATGTACCTGTCATTTGTTTCTGTTAAACTCAGTTTTGATAAAAGGATTTCTGACAGGAGGTTACTGCTCTGTTTATGCATTGTGTTTGGAGACTATGTATGAGAGTATTAGTTTGTATGCTGCTTGTGAGCACTTTTTGACAACCTATATTCTGAGTGAATCATTCCAGCAAAGTGTGCCATCTTCAAGACATCCTTCTTAATTACAACACAGATGTTCTTCGTGTTTCGCTGTTGCAGTCGTTATAATTGGGTTATCCTGCTGGCAGGCTACCCTCAGTCAGCCTGAATTCCAAAGTCTAGGTCCGGCATCGGCTGCTGTCGCCTCTTCCCTGACGTCAGTGCGCCAGGATGTAAAAGATGCAGCCGACGCCATTTTCTTCAGTCTTTCTTGCCGCGCGGTGCCCGAAGCAAAAGCAGTTCGCAAGTGCCGGTCGGCCGACTCATGAGATTTTCGTGTTTGAATTTCAGATCCGAAGTCTTCACTAAAAGCTAAGTACCCCATTGGGGAAACTTTTTTCTTGCTCCAGACCAATGCAGAAAAAGTTAATAATTGTATTTCTTGTGGGAAGCAAATACCTCATAAGGACTTTCATTCTTACTGTATTCCTTGCCTAGGCCCTGACCACGATGTAGCCAGTTGTCGGTTTTGTACTAGATTTAACCAACGCACTGTTAAGCATCGGTACGATTTTGCATTTCACTATTTTGGCAGAAGATTTATTTATTTTATTTTATTTTATTTATTTTAATTTTGTTTACCGGGAAGGTCCGACTGGACAAGGTCCATTTACAGCGGAGGCCCGGGGAGAAAAGCTCCAGTTACATTAGGATAACACATTACAGAAAATAAGCATCTAATACAATATGTAGGCAATGTTATCTATTGAACAAGAAATTTCTAGACGGAAGTGAAAAAGAGTAGACATTTGCAATAATAAAGAAAAGCAATTTACGTATATATATATATATAGTTAGCAAAGAGCACTGTCAGATTTTATTAGGTACATACAATGTCATCGGATAGCCATCCGACTACCGGGATTCACAAAAAACGCAGGGAAAAGGACAAGCATCTGAGGTCCAAAACCGACGGCAAGGCTTCTTCTAAGCCAGTTGCCGGTCAGCCGGTTCTCAGTGAGGCACCTTCGCAGCCCCTGACGACCGCTACTTTAGACTCGCAGGCCGCTACCGACACCCACATGGAGTCGACCAGGCTGCTGGAAGCTCAAGGTATTGGACCTTCAGAAACAATTCCCTCAGATGGGTCCGGAGCCACTGAGCAGGCATCGGCTTCTGAGGGTGTTTTCAGACCTACTCAGTTATATGTTACAACAACTTCAGCTTCAAAGGCAAAGACGAAAGCACCTTTAAAGACAAAGAAACAAGTACAACAGCCTCAAGGACAGACCTCCATGCCTAAAAAACAGATGCTCAAAATGGCCGAAGACCTAATTGCTTTGATCAGGGGTTCCCATCCCCCTCCTGATGAGAGGCCTAGGCAAGAGACAGAATGTGAATCTGCAGATCAGGTTTCCATTTCATCTGATTCCTCTTCTGATCAGGAATACTCTCTTCCTCCCTATGAGGATTCTGATGCTGAAGAAATCAGTCCCTTTAGCCTCTCCTCCTGAGGATTATTCTTTTGGGGAAACTTTACATACCATGGGGGAGCATTTCCACTGGGAGAGCCAAGATTATTCAGACTCTAAGGAAAGGCCCAGAGACTTCCTTTTACTACCACAACACAGGCCCCTAGCTATTCCACCTGTGTTAGACATTGTAGATTATGTATTTTCAGAGTCCAGTCTGACCCCTGACTCCTTGACTCCAGCTCCTGTTAAGCCAGACAGGTACTACAGGGTTCCTGACTCTCATAAATTCCTTTTCAAAAACCCTGCTGCTGACTCAGAAACTATCTCTCGGGCTCCCAAAGGGGTCAAGGCTTCCACTGCAAAAAACCGTACTCCCTCTGACAGGGATTCTTGGGCACTGGACAGATTGTGAAAAAAGATTTACACTTTAGCTACCCTGGCTATAACGGCTTTAAATTGTCAGTTTCATATGCTCAAATATCAGCAATATATTATGTCACTGCTTAAACAGAAAATGTTGATAAATTCTGAATGTGCAGAAAACAAAGAAATGCACGAATTATTGCATGCAGCTGAACAAGTTGGAAAGCATACTTTGCAGTGTGGTTTTGATTCTCTGGAGGCCTCCTGCAAGGCCACAGTTACGGGTTCTGTCATTAGGAGGCATGCTTGGTTAAAGGAACAAAATCTACCTGATCATGTTAAAGCAAAATTATTCGATGCTTCATTACAGCATGATGCTTTGTTTGGTATTAAGGCAGAAGTCAAACGAAATGCCACAAAGAAAGCAAAACAAAGAAGTAGAGGCTAGGAAACAGCGTGCAAGAATAATCCACAGATACAATAGCGTAGAAATAATTTTATTTTTTCTTTTCAGGGACTTTCTTCTCAGAATCAATCACAAAACAAAACCCTTAAATAATGCTGTTAATCAATCAATCAAGCAATTAATACAAAACTAAAAACATTTAAAAGCAAACCTGCACATTATAAAACAAAGAACCTATGTTTTCCTTTTAATGTCTAACTTACCATTTTTAAAAAACATTTGATGTTAATCATGCCATTTAAACCTGGGCTCTTGTCAGATTTTAAGCGAATCTGCACATGGGCTCCCTCTGTTCAATGAAATTCCTAAAATCTCCCCTCAATCTGAAAATGATATACTTAAAACAGAAAATAAAAATTTCTTAAAATTAATACAGACTAATGAATGCTTGAACAAGGCATTAGTGTCTTTGTGAGTATTGATATCATATAAATGCTGGCTCGCATTATTTTAAAGATCTAGTCGTCATTCAATATAATATGCAGGACAGGGTACTACAAGCCCAATATACACTACCCACTAGTGTTGCAGTCAATATATTCAGGTACCTGAAAAGTTTGGTCAATGCTATCAAGGGCTATCAAAGGCCCACAGAAAGAAACCTACAAACATTACAGTTGTGACAGAAAACACCTTTTTACTGATTTTAATTACCTGCTTTTTGTGGTTTTCAGGGCTTGACATTAAGGTGTTCCTAAAAAAAAAAAAAGGGTTTTCTCCCAATACTTTTAAAATGTCCTGTTGCCTCTTATAATTTTCAATTATGTTGTATTACTTTCTTAATTGCTGAGCCATCTGTACTCAAACCCAAAGAGCACACTGGACCAACTGCGTAACTATTGGTACTGGTATTCAAACTAGTGGCTTTTGGTAACATGTTAACCGTATTGTTCAAAATGGGTGGATAGTGTGTTCCTCTTTTACTCATAACCAGATTAATAAGGTCATCCAACAGCATGTTGGGATACCCCTCAAAAACAATTTTTGATGAAAAATTCTTGATGTAAATCAGTTTCACTTGATGTCATTCGACATGCCCTGATGAGCTGCCCCTTGGGGATGTTTTTGATAGTGTGACTCTGCTCACCAGAGTCACACTATCAAAAACATCCCCAAGGGGCAGCTCATTCGACATCAAGTGAAACTGATTTACATCAAGAATTTTATTCATCAAAAATTGTTTTGAATAGTATCAACATGCTGTTGGATGACCCATTTTGAACAATATGTTACCAAAAGCCACTAGTTTGAATACCAGTACCAATAGTTACGAGTTGGTCCAGTGTGCTCTTTGGTTGAGTACAGATGGCTCAGCAATTAAGAAAGTAATACAACATAATTGGAAAATTATAAGAGGCAACAGACATTTTAAAAGTATTGGGAGAAAACCAGCTTTTGTTTTAGGAACACCTTTAATGTCAAAAGCCCTGAAACCAACAAAAGCAGGTAATTAAAATCAGTGTGTTTTCCTGTCACAACTGTAATGTTTGTAGGTTTCTTTCTGTGGGCCTTTTTAGCTTGATAGCATTGACCAAACTTTTCAGGTACCTGAATATATTGACTGCAACACTAGTGGGTAGTGTATATTGGGCTTTGTAGTACCTGTCCTGCATATTATATTGGAATGACGACTAGATCTTTAAAACCCGTGTATACGGAGCATTTATATGATATCAATACTCACAAAGACACTAATGCCTTGTTCTAGTCTGTATTAATTTTAAGAAATTTTATTTTCTGTTTTAGAAGTATGTCATTCAGATTGAGGGGGGAGATTTTAGGAATTTCATTGAACAGAGGGAAGCCATGTGTAAAATCTGACAAGAGCCCAGGTTTAAATGGCATGATTAACATCAAATGTTTTTTAAAAAATGGTAAGTTAGACATTAAAAAGGAAAACATAGGTTCTTTGTTTTTATAATGTGCAGGTTTGCTTTAAATGGTTTTAGTTTTTGTATTAATTGCTTGATTGATTGATTAACAGCATTATTTAAGGGTTTTGTTTTTTTGTGATTGAGTATTCTGAAGAAGTCCCTTGACGAAAAAGTAATAATATTTTTCTTCTATTGTATCTGTGGATTATTCTTGCACGCTGTTTCCTGGCCTCTACTTCTTTATTAAGGCAGAAGTGTTGAAGAAAATGGAGGACAAAGCTAAATCTATGCAAACAGTCAAGGATTTCTTATAGGTACAGCCACCAAGATTTAGCAGACACTAGCCTACAAAGAATTGGTCCTTTCCAGTGTCAGACAGGCCACAAAGGGGCAGATACAGACGCCATAGAGGCGGATCCCAGCCCCAAGGTTCGTACAGGTCTAAACAATGGGGTGCTTCTACCTCCAAAACTGGAGAAGACAAATCACAGCCATACAGGAAACAGTCCCAATGACTTCTCCTGCCTGTGCCAAGCACTTATCTTCTGGCAGCACCTTTAGGGGGAAAACTAGCACTTTTTTTCACAAAATTATCACATAATAACCCAGGACAAATGGGTCTTAAACATAGTGTCACAAGGCTACAAGTTTCACTTCCATACCCTGCCAAGGGCAAACAGTTGGCCAGACCTGCCAAAACGTCAATGGGCAGAGGCACAAAAACAAGTCTCATCCCCCATGGACATGAGGACCATTCAACAAGTACCAGAGCAAGAGCAGGGACAAGGATTTTATTCAAGACTATTCTTGGTACCCAGAAAGGACAAAACCTGGAGACCAGTACTGGACCTATCTATTCCAAACACATATCTGGATATTCCAAAATTCAAAATGTTGACTCTACAGCAGCTTCTGCCCATGTTGGGCAAGAGGGCTTGACTTGTGACTGTAGGTCTAAAAGAGGCATACCTGCATGTCCCAATCAGACAAACATGCAGAAGATACCTCAGATTCAAAACTGGCTCAATGCACTACCAATTCTCTGCACTGCCCTTTGGCTTATCTACTGCGCCCAGGGTCTTCACAAAGTGCCTGGCACCAGTAATTGCATTCTGCAGACAAAGAGGATTACAAATAGATCCTTACTTGGACGACTGCCTCATTCAAGCAGAGAACAAGGACATTCTACTACAGCACCTGGCGTTTGTAAAGAGATTACTACCATGCCTAGGGTGCACAGTCAACGAACAGAAATCAAAATTAGTACCCCCTCAAGAGATAATATTCCTGGGTGCAAGCTTAAATACAACTGCCCAGATGACTTACCTCACGCCAGACAAACAAAGGCAACTGACTACCTATTTCAAACAGTTGGTAACAAAGGCCCAGTTATCTGCAAGAAAAATTCTGCAGGCTTTGGGCTTCATGGCATCCTGCATTCTACTAATTCCATATGCAAGACTGCATATGAGGAAACTTCAATGGCACCTAAAAAGTGTTTGGACTCAACATTGCCACAGCCTGGAAACAATAGTTACTCTCATTACCTGCCTGTAACAGGAGTTTCGATGGTGGGCGAAGGCCTGTCACCAGAACAAGGGACAGCCATTCACTCTACCCTCAGCCACACAGACATTAACAACGGATGCATTGGATTATGCCTGGGGAGCCCACATGGCAGGAAAATGTATTCAAGGCACATGGGCCGCAAACCAAATGCATCTACATATCAATCAAAAAGAGATGCTAGCTGTTCAAAATGCCCTGACAGTCTTCAAGGACCTACTTCATCCGGGACAACTACTGATAAAGACAGACAATACCATGGTCATGTGGTATAACAAACAAGCAGGGAGGCACTCATTCTTACCCCCTTTGCAAACTAGCCATGACTTTGTGGGACACAGCATTGACTTACCAAGTGCATCTACAGGCACAATTCCTGCCAGGAAAGATAAATACTCTGGCAGACGAACTAAGCAGAAACTGCATGGATCCCCATGAGTGAAAATTGGATCCACAAGTCTTCAGCATGATAACAAAGAAATCGGGATGCCCGGATATAGATTTATTTGCCTCATCTCACAACTACCAACTAAAGAGATTCTGCACAAGGACTTGTCACAGATAAGCATGGAAAGTGGATGCCCTATCTTTCTGCTGGAAAAACATAACAGTATACTCCCTTCCTCCTCTGCCTCTCCTTCCCAAGGTACTCCTAAAGGTCAGACAGGAGAAGCCAAAAATGATACTGATTGCCCCAGACTGGCCACGCCAGTACTGGTATCCAATCCTAAGGAACTTGTCTCAGTGCCCAGCCTGGACCTTAAGTGCCTCATCTACTGTCCCAGCAGAACAATTAAATCCTGCACAGCCAACTCAAGACCTTAAATCTGGCAGCATGGCGGATAATGTAGTCATACAAAACACACCTCTCACTAAAGCAGTGATGGATGTCATTTTGGAGGCTAGGAGGCCTAGTACTAGAAAATCCTATGCTGGAAAATTGAAGAGATTCTGTGCTTGGAACCAGGCACAAGGAATTGACACAGCTGTACCAAATATTCCTTAGATTTTGCAATACTTGACTGAGATGCTGGACAAAGGCCTATCCTTTTCATCTATAAAAATTCATGCCTCTGCCATTTCAGCTCATTACAATACAGAGCCACCAATTTTTACTCACCCTTTATTAAGGCAATACCTCAGAGGGGCCAAAAATTTAAGGCCTCCAAGGAGATCACCAATACCTGCATGGGACCTCAATTATGTCTTGGAAAAACTCACCCTGCCTCCTTTTGAGCCAGCCACTACAGCTGATATAAAGTTTTTATATTGGGAAACAGCTCTGCTCATAGCAATAACTTCTGCAAGACGAGTCTCAGAGCTACAGGCACTCATGGCTGTGGAACCTTTTATCATTTTTTATCCAGACAGGGTTTTTCTGAAGACAAACCCGACATTTATGCCTAAGATAGTGTCCAGTGTTGCCCTTAACCAAACTATTCATCTGCCTACCTTTTATCCAAACCCACAGAATAAGGGGGAGAGAATTCTGCATTCTTTGGACATACACAGACAGCTACACTTCTATTTGAACAGAACCAAAGCTTTCAGAAAGACAGAGCAATTACTAGTGGCATATGCTGCAGGATCACAAGGAAAGGCTATCTCAAAGCAGACTATTTCAAAGTGGATAGGCCACTGCATTCATTTCTGCTATTCACAACATGGCAAGCCAGTGCCTAAGGGCATTAGGCCACATTCAACCAGAGCAGCAGCCACTTCAGCAGCCTTCTTCAGAGGAGTACCAACCAAAGACATTTTAGAGGCTGCTACTTGGAGATCAGTGCACACCTTCACAAAGCATGATCACTTACCACTCTACTTGAAATCCAGGGCAGGCTTTGCCACTGCAGTTCTGCAGGGCCTAATAGCCACTCCTAATGCTATTTAGCTCCAGCCTCCCAACCTTAGCTTTGGGATTCAACCCAATTGTAATGACTGCAACAGTGAAACACGAAAAACATAGTACAGTTGTGTACACTTACCATTAATGTAGATGTTCGAGTGTATTCACTGTTGCAGTCCGGGTTACCCACCTGCAATCCCCCATTTCTTTGCTGGAACATATCTGTACTTCTCTATTCTATACAACCTTTGTGGTGTATTTGCTTGCAGATGAAGGCAAAATATTTACTTTGGTGCATGCATGTTTTATTGACATATTTTTAGCTACCCTTTTGGGGGCACCTGACATCTGGGGCAAGAAAAACTGAAGAAAATGGCGTCGGCTGCATCTTTTATACCCCTGGCGTGCTGACATCAGGAAAGAGGCGACAGCAGCCGACGCCGGACCTAGACTTTGGAATTCAGGCCGACTGAGGGTAGCCTGCCAGCAGGATAACCCAATTGTAATGACTGCAACAGTGAATACACTTGAACATCTACATTTATGGTAAGTGTACACAACTGTACTATACGTATCGTGCTGCAGCTGTTCCGTCTCCTGTTATACCTGGAATGAAAATCAAAAACTGTCCAAAGAGGCCTTGTTGTCTCCATGGTTGCAATCAACACCTCATCTGATGGTGGCTGACTCTGTAGTGGATATTAGTCATCCCTCAGGCCACTTACTTAACCTTTCCGGCTTCCACTGGTGTAGTCTTTTGTAGACACCACAACCTGGGGAGTCACTCATATATTCTTCCACTGTTCCTTGGCCTGGTTCAGGTATGGGAGAACTGTCTCTTTTATGTCAGGGAGACACTCTAGGTGATGTTGCTCAGTGTAGGTGGGGTAAACCACCTCTAGACAGGTCAAAAGTGCCTTCTCTGAGTTGGTCTTTAAACCTGTAAAGAAAAAAAAAGGATAAACACACAAACATTTTTCTAACATGCACAATGTCTTCAGATAAATATATAATTTTCTTATCTTAGCTAGGCAATTTTTTACAGGCTTTTAATCGTGGAGTTCAGAAATACTTATGTGAAAATAATGTCAGTAGAGATACTCCTGAGGAGAACAAGTATAGAGGACTCTGATGTAGAGAGGGACAGGACATCTTCTCCTGCAGATTGTTGTATCTTTCGGCTTTTCCCGGTTAGGGGTCGCCACAGCGGAACTCCGGTCTGCTAATGATTGGCAGTAGATTTTTAAGTACAGAGTTGCCAGCCCTGACGCACAACCTTCAACGAAAGTACACACATTCACGCATGTCTCCACACAGAAGACGCTTTAGATGAGAATCGAACAGGACAACGTCTTATTGTTACTTAGGCTAAGTCTCCATTTCATAGGAAATGTGGTCATCATAAAACCTCCCTGGGAGGAATTTTCCTTTCCTTAGACAGTAGCCAGGATGAATTAGATGTCTTTATGGGAACAGGCGGATGTTCACCCTAAAGTGAGGCAATGTTGTATGTTACCACTAAATATGCCTCATTCCGCACTCATATCTCCTGTTGTGTCGCTCTTGGAGGATGTATTTAATGCTGCCTGTAACAATCCTGATTCTCAACCTTCAGTTCACAAAAAAGGCAGATAGTCTTTACAAAGTTTGCCAAAACAACAAACATTTGTTTTCCCTCCTTCGGCTCATATTCATATCTTCGCCAGCTGGGAATAGACTGTTGGTGTCTTCCAGTCCTCCTTGCGTGGACAAAGAAGGAAATGTATTGGATATATTCTGTAAGAAGTTATTCTCTTCTTTTACTTTCAAATTCTTAATTATCTGTCTCATACGTGAAGATAGTGCTTGTCTGAATTCTGTTGTTCAGGTATCCGAACAAGCCTTACATTGTGTATGATTGTGCAGGCACTGTGCCCAGGGCTACTGTTTCTGCTATAGTGTTGATGAAATATGCCTGGATAAGTAATTAAAAGTTTTCTGATGAAGCAACGTCCTGCAATTTTAAATTGTGCTTTAGATAAGGAGGGTGGGTTTGGCCCATCTGCTTCTTGGGGCCTCAGACAATTTGATGAGAGAGGGAAGTTAGCACAGGGAGTTTCCAAGAATTTTCAGCCACCTCCCCCATTACAAATATTCCAAATCCCCTGGCTTTTCAACCCAAACAGGAAACCAAAAAGTAATAGCAGAGGGGAACAACAAAGAACAAAAATCATTTGTTTGCGTCAGAATGACTGTACCAGTATTCACCTCCTTCTTGCCCTCATCTCTCAGAGCCTGTCCCAGAAACTGGCTCTGTACATTCCCCTTTGGCAACAGATTGTTTCATACTCTTGGGTGTTAAAAGCGACACAGGAGGGGATGCAGTTAGGACTGAATGCATGCACCTCCTTTTAGGGGATTTCCTCCCTGCCCTCTAAACCAGAGTTTTTTTCCTGAGGTTCTTGAGTACTTAATCACCATAGGAATAATAGAATCAGTGCCATTAAATCAGAACAGCAAAGGGTTACCGTCCAGAATGTTTCTGGTATCAAAGAAAGTCTTCTTGGAGACCAATTCCAGATCTTTCCTTTTTAAATCTTTTTGCAAGCATTCCAAAATTCAAGATGATGACCCTTCAGAATCTGTTACCTCTCATTCTCCAAGGAAGTGTTTTGGTAATGTTAAGTCTAAAAGATGCATATTACCACATTCCCATAATCAAAGACCAGGACATTTCTAAGATTTTCTATGTCTAGGTCACATTGAGTTAGCTGCATTACCATTTGAGTTGTCTCCAGCTTGAAGGGTGTTTACAAAGTATCTAGCTCCAGTCATAGCTCATTGCAGACTGAATAGCATTCACATATTACCTTATGTTCATAGGTTCATAGGTTTATACTAGGCTATCTGGGAACTATACCCATTGTTTTGCTGTGCCTCTGTGTGCTCTGCCTCACATATACCGGGATTTTGTTGGATCTAGATTTATTGAGGTGAAGCATATTCATCAAATCTGGGTTTGACATGGCCTTGTATGTCAGGCACAGGTCACCTCTGAGCAAGCGTGTGCGACTGAATAGAGCTGAAGTTCTTTCAGTCTTTGAGACCCTTTATCCTTTTGGTGAGGAACTTTTGTGGCCTCTCCAGCTGCTGCAAGTGTCGGGTCAGATACATTGGGCATTGTACTCAATCATTGGTCTGATGAGTGATGAGTACAGGGAAACTATGACCTCCCTTGATCTAGATGTGAATCCCTTCATGATAAGGTGGGCAATGTAGAAGGTCTTCCTAACTACTTTAGCTACATGGGTGTCGAATGACAGGCTACTGTCAACCTGGGTCCCCAGGTCCCTAATAACTTCTTCTGTGCTCAGTGTATTGCCACCTATATGGTAGCTAGGTAACCTTGTTTTTTTTGGCATTTAACTTTAGGCCATGGCTCTGGCACCAGTTATCCATTTCTGTGAGACCTTTCTGAAGGATATCTGTGTCAGATGTGTTTGCAGTCATCTGCAAACTTTGTCAGCCATAACCCTCCTGTGTTTGCTTGTACCAGGCTTAGAGTCTGACATGGCGCCAGCAACTCTGACCCTGTGGGTTCTGTCACTCAGCCAATTTGCAACCCATCTTGTGATGTATGGGTTAACATTTAAGCTGATGAGGTATACTGTATGGACTGCCATTCCTCATCAATGGCTTTGGTGACTAAAGTCAACCAAGTTTAAAAGGCATGATCTGCCTTTGACAAAGCCAAACTGGGTTGGATCCAAAGTCTGCAAATTCCCTATGTCTTTGTTTATGAGATCCATTATGATCCTCTCCATGGCTTTGCAGATAAGGCTTGTCAAGCCAGAGGTGAGACTATGATTAAACAGCTGTCCTAGCTGTGGGTTTAATT
The DNA here is from genome assembly GCF_019279795.1 of Protopterus annectens. Taxonomy (NCBI): domain Eukaryota; kingdom Metazoa; phylum Chordata; order Ceratodontiformes; family Protopteridae; genus Protopterus; species Protopterus annectens. The sequence goes on from NC_056741.1 coordinate 1,513,044,735, forward strand.
GGGGACACCATCAGGTCCCATGGATGCTGTGGAGATGTTTGGGGGCTACAATCGTTTGGTATAGATATCTCTCCTTTCTGAACCTGTCAGCTAGTATGTTGGCAATGTCTGTAGGATCAGTAATCTTCACATCATTTTGAGCTAGTTCTGAGCATATCTGGGAGTTTCCTCCCAGGTTTCTAACATAGCTGAAGAAGGCCTTATGATTGTCTTTTGAGTCTTTAGCTATTTTTCTCTCAAGGTTGCTTTGGATGATTTTATGAGAGCTCTTAGTTTTTTACTTGTAGTGATCGAGTTTGTTTATGGCTGGGGTCCACCAGACTGGATGCTTGCCTTTGGTACAAAGAGTCTTTGTTTTGAGTTCTTTACTGTGGTCTTTTTATTTCAGGTGGGGGTGGGATGAGGACCTCCAGCAGATTAGTTTGTGATCTGATCTCACCAGTGAGGGTATACTCGGTGTTTGAACATTGTGCTCCCATGTTCGTGATGATGAGATCAAGTATGTTTTCTCCTCTTGTGGGGATGGTGACCAGTTGTTCCATGGCATTTGGGCTTGAGTAGTGTTCCCAGTCTATATTAGGGTAATTGAAGTCACCTAGTATGATGGTGTTTGGAGATACATTTATCCCTCCAGTGTTTTCAGGAAAGCCATGTGAGGTTCCTGAGTTTGTGAGGGTGGCCTGTAACATGCCCTGATAGTGCTGGGGTGCTCTCAGGAGCCTTGAACCAGGTCATCTTTGCAGAGTAGTTTCTCAGATTTCAAGAATCATTAGAATGGATTTATCTTTTTTAACTAATCAGGTTCAGGATAGATATTCAGAAATCCCCATTGACCTTGTCACACAAGATTGTCTTTCTGTGCTGTCTTTTAAACACCTCTCAGCGAAAGGCTTTTTTGATACAATGGCAGGTGGATTTTTATTTGGAAATTTTCCTCACCTTCTCAAAGAAATTTCAAACTTCAGCCAGAAAGTGTATCAGGATCCTAGGATTCATGGCCTCTGTGATTTTCATGATTTCTCTCACCAGGCTACACATCACAAAGATTCAGTAGTTCTAAAAAAAAAAAAAAAAAACATGAACCCAACATGTGCATCCATTGGAATTTCAGATTCCGGTATTGGCTTTGTCTAAAAGGAACTGTACTGGTGGAGACTACAAACAGAAGCAAATCCTGGTTTCCCCTATTTTCCTGTACCTCCAAGCGGTGGACAGTTTCTGTGGGGGTAAAGGTACAAGGGCTGTAGAACTCTTCAGACAGACCAAAGCACATCGGTGTCAGAGATGTGGACTGTGATTCTTGCCTTAAAATCTCATTGTCATTATAATCTATAGTCCCCCGAACCTCATTTATGATTACAGACAACACTACAGTGATGTGATACATAAACAAGTTTGTACCCTTTGTGAACACTGGATATGGTGCCTTGAGAAGTAGCTCTTCAACACTCCTTAACCGTATAGGCATCTTGCATTCCATCAGGGTAAAACATAGTGGCAGACAAGTTGAGCAGGATCAGGATAGACCGTCTGGAATAAAGTTGAAAGGGGGGGGTCTTCCATTAATTGATCCAGTTGTGGAGAACATCTGAAGTAAATCCTTTTGCCTCCTTTCAAAAGAGACAACTGAACAAATTCTGTTTCAAGACACCTTGCAACCAGACCAGAAAAGCTTGTGCATTCTTCTTCCCTTGGCCTGGAATGTTCCATTATGCGTTTATACCCTTTCCAATAATATTCAGAGTAATTTTGAAGATTTAGAAGCACTCCCCAAAGACCATCTTTTAGCCCAAGCAACATTGGTTCTCCCTTATTTAGGGAATTGGCCAGAGGCAATTGCCACAATCTTCCTCTCAAACTGAACCTATTCACACAAGACAAGGGGGAGTTGTGTATACTCCAGTCTCAAACATCTTCAGCTAGCTGCCTGGAAGATTTATTTCTAATTCCTTTTAGACACCTCTTTCCTGAGGACATGCAGCAGGTACTAAAGGAGGGAAGAAAACCTTCTGCTAGAAAATCTTATCTTAGCAAATGGAAAATATTTTCTAGTTGCTGCCTAGCCAATAACCAGGGCCCAATCAGGGAATGTATACCACTGGTGCTTGAATATTTGTGATAATTACTATCCTGTAGCCTCTCTTATATTCCTCTGTTGAGGTACTTATTGTAGCCATTTCAGCATGACTCCTTTGGATTTTCCACTTTTTATGTTTTAGTGAGGAGTTTTACACCTCACGCCTCCTCGTAAACACATTTTCTCCTTCCTTGCATCTTAACTTTGTGTTGGAAAAGTTGACCACATCATCATTTAAACCTACTCATCAAGCAGACATAAGGTTCATTACATGAAAGACTGTCCTCATTGCTATGACATCTGCAATTTGAGGTAAATGCTCTTATACTGGGTGAACCCTCGATGGTCTTCCATACAGATAAGGTCTCATTCATGTCCAAAGTTGTTGTTTCACCATTTACTTTGAAGCAAGCCATCAGTATTCCAGTGTTCTTTCTCAGTCCTCAGAACCAGGGGAAAAGGATTCTATATACCCTGGGTGTGCATAGGCAGTTCATGTTCTGTCTTGACAGAAGTAAGTCCTTTATAAAAGCAGATAGACTATTTGTTTCTATGTTGGGACAAAGAAAGGACACCCCATGTCAAAACAGACTATTTCTAGATGGTTACTTTTATTTTCATCATGAGAAACCAGTTCCAGGTAGTTTAAATGCTCATGCCACTAGAGCCTTGGCTTCTTCAATGGCATATTGGAAAGGAGTGTACTCCAGAAATATTCGCCATGCAGCTGCATAGAATTACAAACTATATGTTTTTTTAGATCCAGGACAGGCTTTGCTCTGGTCCTTCTCCAGGGAATTTTAGAACCATATCCTTTTTCCTCCCAGTTTTCATAGGCATTGGCAATCAACCCATATAAACTAAAGGCTACTGCAGCAGTGGTAATGATGGATGCAGTATAGCCCCAACAGTACTAAACAATCTGCAGTAAGAGGTAATGTGTGGGAGGGAGACAGAACTTTTGGAAGATTGTCGCTTGTTCCATGTTGGACAAGACACAATTCATGCAGCCTAAAGGCTGATGCGGAAAATCTACTGTTAGGCATACGTGTAACTTATACAACTCCTTTTGTTTATAATACCCTTTTATCGTTATCTCTTACATTTTTCAAATATTAACAGTACTTGCCCTTTTACTGTTATTTCCTGCGCTGAGAGCCCAGGTCATAACTGAAAAGGGTCAAGTAGATAAGTTCAATTACCTGGTTAATAAGTGATAGATAAAATAAATACAGTTGGATATCATATCAGATATTAGTGAAATGTTGAGCTGTATGCCAAGATACCTAAATTATCACCCAGTTCTGTTGTGTCATCATTGAATAGTTAATGTATGGGGTCCAGGGAAGTAAATATTGTGGGAAGAAATAGCCAGGGAATTGTTATGGCTAGGCCTGTATAGGCCATAGGGCCGATAGCCTACTACCAACCTATGAGGTACTTTGTTCAGTTTTTGCCTAGTTCCTCCAGATAATTTGACACTGTGTGTGTGTGTGTGTGTGTGTGTGTGTGTGTGGGTGTGTGTGTGTGTGTGTGTGTGTGTGTGTGTGTGTGTGTGTGTGTGTGTGTGTGTGTCTGTCTGTCTGTCTGTCTGTGTGTGTGTGTGTGTGTGTGTCTGTGTGTGTGTGTGTCTGTGTGAAGTATAAGGTAGTGGTCATCTAACCTATTTGAGAGGAAGAGATTAGAAGCTCCTTACTGATATGTTGGCACTCGAAATGCCAAGTTCAAAAAGGCCAAAAAAAACTCCACCGAATACCCAGAGATGAGCGAATCTCGAAAATCACTCTTCTCCTTAAAACTTCTTTTTGCAAGGAGAGGCAAGCCCCCCTGCACCCCGACATTCCCTGAACTTATATATACCAACTACTAGATCTGGAGAAAATGAAATATTCTGAAAAATGGCATCTTGGACTTAGTATGTGAGTCCGATATTTTGGCCATTCAGTCTCTAGTTTTGGGGCGTGCTGTAGCAGGTCCTGACATTTCAAACGATTACAGAGAGTAGGTCTTGCTTTAGCTTGCCTTTTATTTTTGTAGGGAAAGAGTCTCCTCTGCATTACCATATTGTCAGCATACTGAATTATGACAAGTTAAAGAAGGCTACGAGAAAGTTTGTTAATTATAAGAATAATATTGGGGATAAAACTTATCTTTGTATTTTACCTTTGAGTGATGTATGGGGTTAGGGAGCCTAAATCTGCAACACTGGCTTCTGTTATATAAATCAGCTTTACAGTACTGGCTACAAAATAGGGTTATTATCACAGAGTCGCTGGGATTAACTCACCTCATTTTGAGCCCTGTGTTTTATAGTGGAGTCTTACAACTTGTAATTGAGTAGTGACCAGGCTGTTTTCTCTCACACAGAATGTTTCCTGAGATTGGGCTAATACTGCCTCTCCAATGACAGTACTCCTTTCTTGTATTTATTTATGGTGTATGCTGTTACCAGCCAGTTCCTAATCTGATACCAGGTTCTCATTTATCATTTACTAAACAAGCTTCCCACGAATCAGCCACCAAATTAATTCTGTAATACCCGATAGCCAAGCAGTCTCATTTCTAAAGGGGTTTTGTACAAGTCCCACCAGGACTGTGAGGATACCCTTCAATAAAATAAGCAGTTAGCTATGGCTTTTACAAATGAAAACTTTCAGAAAGAAATAACTGTGCATATACAGTACAGTATTGAAGTTGCAAAGGGAAAAGAAAATGTTTCATACGGATGCACTGATGCTAAAAAAAAAAATCATCTCTTGCTGCCTTTTCTATTGTAGTTGACTAAAACTTCTGGGTGAAAATAAAGTCAAACAAATCTGTGGTCTAACGATCATTGGTTTAACTCTGCACATGTTAGACTTCACAACAGTAAACCATTCCTAATTGTTGTAAACAATTCCATATTATTAAAAAAATTGTAAATTTTTTGCATCTAATGAAATTCACAACCATTTTGAATTTTTAAATTCCACAAAGGCTTGTATCATTCTGATATTGACAATGAAACCAGTGAACTTGCTGTGACCTTACTGATGTTTCTTTTGTTGTTACCCATTTTCAGTAACATTCAGTACTGGTGGTGTTCAAGCTTATTGTATAGAATTACAGACTTTTCAGTTGAACCATTCTCACTGTCTGATTGTCATGTGGTCTACTTTAAGCTTGAACTGCCACCACATTAGCAGTCAACACTGAACTGATTGGAGAAAGGATTTTATGACAAGCTGTGTTAGCTCCCTTCATTCCTTTGTTGAGTCATTTCCACAAGGAGATCTGTGCAAATGACCCATACTCCTTCATTACTGCAGTAGTTGAGCAGTAGTCACTGCTGTGGCTCAGACAGTTCCATTTCATATATGTTGCATATCACTGGTACCTTGTGAGTCATTGATTCTGAAGTTATTGGGGGTTTGTTGACAACTAAGGGCAGTTATAAGTAGTAGAGGATCTTCCTGCTGGAAGGCAGACAGTTTTGATCGCTTTGTTGTGCATACCAAACAGAGGGCTCCTGTAAGAAGGCAGTGATTTTTTTTTGTTTGTTTAATTTTATGTAGAACACTGATCCATGTGGGCCTATTGCAGGCTCAGTCCAGGAAACGCACAAAAAGAGAGACAAAGAGTAGCTAAAACATTTGTTTTGATTAAGTAATACAAAGTTGTTGTTTGTCTTTCGGCTTTTTCCCGGTAAGGGCAGTAGATTTTTACGAAATGCCGAGGTGCCAGTTTGAAGCCCAACATTCAACGAAGGCACACCCATTTACGCACGCATGTCTTTCGAATGCTACCCAACCGCGGGGAGGACATGCAGACTCCACAAAGAAGGCACTCCCAAGCCACGCCGAGAATCGAACGGGAGAACCTCTTGCTGTGAGGTAATGCTACCGCCGTACCACTGCAGCATCAGTATGATTAAGTAATACAAAGTAATAAACCATAGTAACAAATGTGCACAGCAAACAAGGACAGCATGTTTAAGGTAAAACATGAAAAATACAAAAAAGAAAAGTTGGGGAAAGGAGATTGTGAGGTTTATTTACTTAGAAGTATTTGTAGCAGGAATATCTTCTTGTTCAGGGAAATCTCTACTGTAACAGTCATCCAGCAATGCTCTTTTCTAGCTATGAGCAAGCTGTGCAGCTCAGCCTGCCTTATTTCCCATAAGTATTTTTCCTCCTCTTAGTGTGAGGATGTTGCATGATTATTTGTGGATAAGATTCTCCATATCAGGCAGGCCTTCCTTCAGGTATTGTCTGTAGTGAACATAGCAATAATTTTTATATTGAGATTCATGACTTTTGCTGATCTGAATTTTATTATGAAGAAGTTCTACAGTTGATTTAATATGTATGAGGAACTCTCTGCAATTTTTATCCATCTCCATCTTGGCTGGTTAAATCCTGCCATGATTCTCAGGGTCCACTTGTTTACTAGATTGTCTGACCGTCGTTGTGTGTGTGTGTGTATTTATATATATATATATATATAGTGGGAGGTGCCCTTCCATCTTAAAAGTGGCTTTGATTACTTTTTTTCCCTTTGGATTTAGCCAGTTTAGAAACGTATCACCCAGTCTTTGACTTTCATTTAATTGGTAAGGTAGTTGAGAAAGACGTTTAAGTACAGCTATATTCCTTGTTGCTCCTTGTCAGTGTGGTTTTTGAGCTTGACATAATACTGGATACTGTCTTCACTCAAGTGATTAATGTCCTCTTTATGGTGACAGATCAGTGGTAATGCTCTTACTTTGTCCTCCTCGATGTCTTTGGCTTCTGATACTGTGGACATTTGAATCATACAAAAGCATCTTAGTCACTGAGTTTAAAACTTCTGCTGTACTCAGATGGTCCTCATTTTACTTTTTTGGACATATTCAGTGGAAGGGTTCTGTAATTATTTCCTCCACTGACCCCATGATAACAAGGAGAATTTCTTACTGCTCTGTCTTGGCTCCTTTGTTGTGTACGTGTTACCATTGCAGAAGGTCATGAATATGAGAGATTTTTTTAACACCTTTATTCAAATATCACTTAAGACACAGGCACACATGCATTAATAGAAAAGAAAACAAACTATATTAACATTTTTTTTTATATAAACATATTATACTTTATATGTTTTGCTTTCTTTATAAAAACGTGTTTTAATTCAACATTAGATAAATCACTAAATTCCTTCCTTCCTTTAAACCTCACTCCTCCTCCTGAACATTATTCTGCATGTTTGGTTCCCACTTTAAGCAGAAGGCTGTAATCCAGTTGTAAAATGAGAATCCCTTTACCTGTAGCAACTGTAGCTGCAGAGGAAAGACTATCTGAAAATCTTTTGGATCAGAAGAGTAAGTAGTCTTGCATCATTTTTTTTTCCGGAATACATCTAAAAGATCTGGGATTGATCAAGCTAAATGCCCGTGTGTTTGAAAGAGATAATTGTCTTTCTAGGCTCGTTGTCAAGACCTATAGTTGATGTTCATCGTGTTTCACTTTTGCAGTCATTACACTTGGGTTATCCTGCTGGCAGGCTACCTGCAGTCAGCCTGAATTCCAAAGTTCTGGTCCAGCGTCGGTTACTGTCGCCTCTTCCCTGACGTCAGTGCACCAAGGTTATAAAAGATGCAGCCGACACTATTTTCTTCAGTCTTTCTTGCCGCGCAGTGCCCGAAGCAAAAGCAGTTTGCAAGTGCCGGTCAGCCGACTCCTGAGATTTTCGAAATTGAATTTCAGATCTGAAGTCTTCTATAAAGCTAAATACCCTGTTGGGGAAACTTTTTTCTTGCTCCAGACCAATGTCAGAAAAAGTTAACAACTGTATTTCTTGTGGAAAGCAAATACCTCATAAGGATTTTCACTCTTACTGTATTCCTTGCCTAGGCCCTGACCACGACGTTGCTAGTTGTTGGTTTTGTGCTAGATTTAACCAATGCACTATTAAGCGTCGGTACGATTTTGCTTTCCATTACTTTGGCCGAAGGTTTAACTACATAATGCCGTTGGAACAGCCGATGACCGGAGTTCATGAAAAGCACAAGGAAAAATAAAAGGACAGGCATCTGAGGTCCTAAACCGACGATGAAACCTCTTCTAGGCCAGTCGCTGGTTCTCAGTGAGGTGCTTTCTCAGCCCCTGACACCCGCTACCTCAGAGCCACAGGCTGCCTCCGACTCCCACATGGAGACAGCTAGGCCTCTGGATACTCAAGGTATTAGGCCTTCGGAAAATAATCCCTCAGATGGGTCCGGAGCCACTGAGCAGGCGGCTTCTGAGGGTGTTTTCAGACCTACACAGCTTTATATCAAGCCATCTTCAGCATCAAAGACAAAGACTAAAACAGTTTTAAAGACAAAGAAACAAGTACAGCACTCTCCAGGACAGCCTTCCATGCCTAAGAAACAGATGCTCAAAATGGCCGAAGACCTAATTACTTTGATCAGGGGTTCCCATCCCCCTCCTGATAAGAGGCCTAGGCAAGACACTGAATATGATTCCTCTGACTCCTCTTCAGAACAGGGATACTCTGTTCCTCCTTATGAGGATTCTGATGCTGAAGAATCCATTCCTTCAGCCTCTCCTCCTGAGGATTACTCATTTGGGGAAACCTTGCATACCATGAGGGAGCATTTCCACTGGGCGAGCCAGAATTATTCTGATTCTAAGAAAAGGCTGAGATAGATGTTCTTTGTGTTTCACTGTTGCAGTCATCACACTTAGGTTATCTGCCTACAGGTAGCCCTTAGTCGGTGTTGGATGCTGTCGCTTCTTCCATGACATCAGGGGTATAAAACAGGCACCCAATGCCATTACATCAGTCTTTCTTGCTGAGAAGGAGCCAGAAGCAGAAGCAGTTCGCAAGTGCCGGTCGGCCGCTACCTGAAATTTATGTTTTTTGAGTTTCAAACCTGAAGTCTTCTAAAGCGACGTACCCCATTGTGGATTCTTTTTTCTTGCTCTAACCGATGTCAGAAAAAGTTAACAATTGTCTTGCCTGTGGAAAGCAAATACCTCACAGAGATTTTCATTCTTATTGCATCAACTGTTTAGGCCCACACCATGACGTCCCTCGCTGTCGGTTTTGTTTAATGCCCAAACCATTCATCGTCGGGCTATTTTTGTCACTAAATTCTTTCACGCTCGTTCTTTGTATTCTGAAATGGCTTTGATAAGCCATCTGACCATCGATCTTCCAAAAAAGCATAAGGGTGAAGACAGAGACAGACCACATAGGTCCAAAACTGCCGACGATGCTTCCGTTAAGGTAGTCACCAGTCCACCGGTACTCAGTGAGGCTCCTTTTTTGCCCCTAATGCCCACTTTTATAGATTCGCAGGCCTCTGCTGAGACCCATTTGGAGTTCGGTATGCCGCGAGATGCTTGTTCGACTATGGAACCTGCAGATGTACAACAAAACAAGGGTGTGGGAGTGGTAAACACCACCAGTAAAAATGAAAACAACCACTCTGTAGCCAATAATCCTACAACCCAAAATGAAATCAGCGTTTAATGTAAAAACACAAGGCTCAAAGCCAAAAAATACACTCCAAGTAAAGGGTAAAAATTTACAATCCAAGTAAAACGTCAAGCGCTTTCGTCATAAGACTTCATCAGAACACTATAAGATGACTTTCCCCCACTTTTATACAAACGATCATCCTAGTTAATCACCGACAATGAGTTCTTAAAGTGAAAATGCCCACCTGTAAAAACATTTAAAAAGTAAACAAGCATACCCTGTGTTTAAAAAAAAACTTCAGTTGTAAACCTTTTAAAGAATACTATAAAATGTAAGGACTGAAACACAAAGTTTAAAGTTTAGAAGCCCTAAACTTTAATTCAGGTTTAATATTTATGTGGTCGTTGATGCCAGGAGCTTCAGTGGCATTCAATTTAAGCTGCCATCTTGCTTCTGCTCTAAGCACTTTGTTAGTCCAATCACCACCCTAATGTTTTTACTGACCACTTCTAAAATACCAAAATGAAAGGAATGTTCAGGATTCATGTTAATGTGTTTGTAAAGTGCGTTGTTTACATCCTTCCTTGTGATACTGTACAAATGCTCATAAATCCTTCTATTCAATCTCCTTCCTGTCTTCCCTACATAAAAATAACCACAAACTTGGCAAATAGCAAACTAAACCAAGCCAGGTGTTGATAGTTTGTATAAAAGTGGGGGAAAGTCATCTTATAGTGTTCTGATGAAGTCTTATGACGAAAGCGCTTGACATTTTACTTGGATTGTAAATCTTGACCCTTTACTTGGAGTGTATTTTTTGGCTTTGCACCTGCAGATGTCTCTATCTTGGATGAGTCTGGAGCTGCTGTGCAGGCACCGTCTTCTGAGTTTGTATTCCGACCTACCGATGTTTGCATTAAACCGACAACTTTGTTTTCAGCCAAAACTACCGAGTTTCTCAGGCCCAGAGTACGCACTACGCCTGGAAAACCGACAACCAAAGTGCATGCTCAAACTCCCATGCCACAGAAACAAATGCTTAGAATGGCTGAAGACCTTATTACCCTAATTAGGGTAATCCAGCCTTCCCCTGCTAAGGGACAAAGGATTGAGTTTCTTTCTGATTCTACAGACCAGGAATCCGATGACTCTGACCATTCTGATTACCAGGACATACCCTTATCAACTTTTGAGGATTCAGATGCAGAGGAGTCCATTCCCTCTGCCTCCCCTCCAGAGGATTTTTCTTTTGGTGAAACCTTGCATACTTTAATAGAGCATTTCCGCTGGGAATGCCAGGACTATCCACAGTCCAAAAAGAGACTGAGAATTTTTAGAGTTGCCCCAGCACAGGCCTCTGGCTATACCCCCTGTCCTGGATGTTGTAGATGATGTTTTCATGGAATCCAGTCTTCCTCCAGACACTTTACCACCGTCCCCTAGAAAACCTGACAGAGGTACAGAGTACCTGATTCTCACAAATTTCTCTTTAAGAATCCTACTGCGGATCCAGAGACAATTTCCCTGGGATCTAAAGGTATTAAGGCTACTACAGCCAAAAACCTTACTCCTTCAGACAGGGATTCCAGAGCTGTAGACAGATGGGGAAAGAAGGTATGTACCTCTGCAACTCTTGCCATCCGGGCATTGAATTGCTAGTTTCACATGTTGAAGTACCAGCAACATATTATGGAACTAATTAAACAAAAAATGGTGTTATTTCCAGATTGTGCAGAAAACAAAGATTTACAAGTTAATGCATTCTGCAAACCAAGTTAGTAAGCATACTTTGCAGTGTGGCTTTGATGCCCTAGAAGCATCTTGCAGGGCTGCACTCACTGGGTTTGTACTGAGAAGGCATGCTTGGCTGAAGGAGCAAACCTTGCCAGGCGATGTCAAATCAAAATTACTAGACGCTCCTTTAAATCAGGACAGTTTATTTGGCACCAAGGCAGAAGAGGTTCTTAAAAAGATAGAAGAAAAAGCTAAATCTATGCAAACTGTTAAAGAATTCTTACAAGTGCAGCCACCTAGATTCAGTAGGCATTGGCCTTGTAAAAACTGGTCCTTTCCAGCCCCTTCCAGGCCTTCTCAGTCCAAAAACAGGGGAATCAGACCACTAAGACTACAGTGACAGGGTATGCAGTGATCTAAACAATGGAGTGTTCCACCTTAAAAACAGGGAGTGGTAAGCCACCCCCTTATGGAAAAAGTTCACAATGACTTTTCAATTATCCTGTCCAACTACCTGCGCCCCTAGGAGGAAAACTTGCCCTTCATGCCAAAAACTGGATGTCCATTACTCAGGAACGATGGTTTCTAAACATTGTATCCCAGGGGTACAGATTCTACTTCCATTCACTGCCAATCCCAAGCGGGTTTCCAGACCTTCCTTCAAACCAGTGGACAGAGGCTCAAAAGCAAGTACTTTCCCTGCTCAATATCAGGGCCATACAACCTGTTCCACTACTACAAAGGGGATAAGGTTTCTACTCCAGACTGTTCCTGGTGCCCAGAAAAGAGGGCTCTTTGCACCCTATCCTAGATCTATCAATTCTCAACTCTTTTTTGGTGGTCCCAAAATTCCAAATGCTTACCCTGCAACAGCTTCTCCCTGTGCTAGCCAAGGATGCCTGGTTAGTCACCCTAGACTTAAAAGAAGCTTATCTGCACATTTCCATAAGGGAGTCTTGCAGGAAATATCTACGCTTCAGGGCAGGCTCTATGCAGTATCAGTTCTCTGCACTTCCCTTTAGCTTATCTACTGCGCCCAGATTATTCACAAAGTGCCTGGCTCCAGCCATTGCATACTGCAGGCAGAGAAATATCCAAATGTTCCCATACTTGGACGATTGCCTGATTCAGGCGGACAGTCAGGAATTGCTACTTCAGCACCTGGCATTTGTAAAAAGACTCCTATCTTCATTGCGGTACACCATTAACGAAAAGAAATCACAACTGGTGCCCAGTCAAAACATTGTATTTCTGGGAGCAAGCTTGAACACAACTTCCCAGATGCCATTTCTCACTCCAGGAAAAACAGGTCTATTTGAACAACTACTTCAAACAAATGGCCACCAAAACCCAGCTATCTGCAAGGAAAATACTGCAAGCCCTAGGTTTCATGGCCTCATGCATTCTGCTAATTCCATATACAAGACTGCATATGAGGAAATTCAATGATACTTAAGTCTTTGGTGCTAACATTCTCAGGACCTGGAAACAGTCAATACTATCATACCTTGTCTAAGGGCAGAGTTCCTTTGGTGGGCAGAAGCATGCAACCTCAACAAGGGACTGCCTATCACTCAACCCCTCTCTGTCCAAATCCTGACTACAGACGCATCAGACTATGGATGGGGGGGGGGGGGGGGTTACATGGCAGACAAATGCATTCAGGGCATGTGAAGCCCAGAACAAAATCCTCCTGCACATCAATCAAAAAGAGATGTTAGCTGTACAGTATGCTCTGACAGCCTTCAAATACCTAATCCTTCCAAGATAGCCTCTGATAAAAACAGACAACACCACAGTTTTGTGGTACATAAACAGGCAGGGGGGAACCCATTCGTACCTACTCTGCAGGTTAGCCATGACCCTGTGGAACACAGCCTTGAGCAACCAAGTGCATCTGCAAGCTCAATTCCTGCCAGGCAAACAGAATTCACTGACAGATGACTTAAGCAGAAATCTCCTGAACCCACACAAGTGGAAATTGGAGCCCAACATCTTCAACCTTCTAATCCTGAGGTGGGGGACACCAGAGGTGGAACTCTTTGCCTCTCCCGAGAACCAATAGTTGAGCAAATTTTGCACCAGGAACCCTCACAGCAGGGCCTGGAGGGTGGATGCCTTATCCTTCAAAATGGGAAAACCTCTCAATTTATACCTTTCCACCTCTGCCCCTCCTCTCAAAGGTACTACTCAAGATCAGACAGGACAGCCCAAGGGCAATTCTTATTGCCCCAGACTGGCCACTCCAGCACTGGTACCTACTCTCATGCAGTCTGACAACAGTGACACCCTGGCACCTTCATCAGACACCTCCCCTGCTGTCTCAGCAGGAGGGACAGATTTTGCATCCACAGCTGCAAACCCTAAACCTTGCAGCCTAGCTAATCCCATGAATACTCCACCAGCAGCAAACAGGTGCTGGACGTCATTCTTGAGGCCAGAAGGCCTAGTACTAGGAAATCTTATGCTGAAAAGTGGAAAAGATATTGTTCTTGGAATCAGTGTCAAGGAAAGGACACAGCTGTGCCCTCCTTACCTCAAATCCTCGATTACCTAGCAGCGCTACTCCACAGAGGCCTGTCCTTCTCCTCCATTAAGATTCATGCCTCTGCCATCTCAGCTCATTATAATACTGAGCCACCTCTATTCTCTCACCCTCTCATCAAACAGTTCCTGAGAGGGGCTAAAAACTTAAGGGTCCCCTAGGAGAGCACCCACCCCTGCCTGGGACCGTAACTTTGTACTGGAAAAGCTCATGCTTCCCCCTTTTGAACCTGCAGCTTCAGCAGAGTTAAAATTCCTTTCTTGGAAAACAGCCTTGCTTTTAGCCACAACTTTTGCTAGAAGAGTGTCTGCGTTACAGGCACTAATGGCTATGAAACCCTTCATTATTTTCCATGCTGACAGGGTTTCCCTCAGGACTAACCCATCCTTTATGCCTAAGGGTGGTCTCCAGTGTGGCTCTAAACCAAACCATCCGGCTGCCAACTTTCTTCTCTAATCCTTAGAATAAAGGGGAAAGGATCCTGCACTCCTTGGACATGCACAGACAGCTCAGGTTCTACCTTGACAGGACTAAACCTTTCAGAAAATCTGGCCAGCTGCTAGTCAGCTTTGCTACAGGGACAGAGGGCAAGGCCATTTCAAAGCAAACCATTTCCAAATGGATAGCACACTGCATCCATTTCTGCTACGAGCACCATGGAAAACCTACCCCACAGAGGATCAGAACACATTCCATTAGGGCTACTTCCACCTCTACCGCATTTCTCAGGGGAGTCCCTACCAGGGACATTCTGGAAGCTGCATCCTGGAGTACACACCTTCACCAAGCATTACCACTTACCTCTTTTTTCTAAATCCAGAGCTGGATTTGCTACAGCAGTCTTACAGGGGTCTGCTAGCCAGCCCTAACTCCTTTTGACTACCTCCACCCTTCCTCAGCTTAGGGAATCAACCCGTGTGTGATGACTGCAACAGTGAAACATGAAAAACATAGTACAGTTGTGTACACGTACCATAAATGTAGATGTTCGAGTGTATTCACTGTTGCAGTCCTGGTTTCCCTCCCTCCAGCCCCCTGTTTTTCTCTGTCCTTTCTACCTATCCTCTAGATGGCCATTTTTATGGCAGTGGTATTTACTTTTTACTGGGGTTGGTCCACACCATATACTAGCTTCCTGTTTGGAGGGCTCCTGACATCTGGTGTAAGAAAAACTGATGTAATGGCGTCGGCTGCCTGTTGTATACCTCTGACGAGCTGACGTCATGGAAGAAGCGACAGCATCCGACGTAGAAATCCCAAGGCTCTGATGTTCGGGCCAACTGAGGGCTACCTTCAGGCAGGTAACCCAAGTGTGATGACTGCAACAGTGAATACACTCGAACATCTACATTTATGTTAAGTGTACATAACTGTACTTTTGTCAAGTTCTTGGAACTTTAGTGAGCTTGTCTTAATTCAAAGATCATGGCTGCTGTTTTACAGACATTCAACATAAATTTGATGTTGTTAATCTAACATTTCAGTGTGTGGCTGTTTTTGTAGTTTATAATTTTATTATAGAGGTTGATGGGTTTTGCCTAAATAATGCTATGCCACAATGTAGCATGCATATTGCATCATTAGGTTTTGATACAGATATAAATAGGGAAAAAAGTGTTTTACTTAGTTACTTCTTCAGTCCTTTCAGTGTTCTAAACATTAATAACGTGAACATCTTACATTTTTCAGTACTGTTCATTGTTCAGTTCTGTTGGGGCTATACTACATTCGTCATTACCACTGCTGCAGTAGCCTTTAGGTTATATAGGTTAATTGCCAAAGCCTATGAAAACTGGGAGGAGAAAGGATATGGTTCTAAAGTCCCTGGAGAAGGACCCAAGCAAAGCCTGTCCTGGATCTAAAAAAAACATATAGTTTGTAATTCTATGCAGCTGCCTGTAGAATATTTCTAGAGTACACTCCTTTCCAATATGCCATTGAAGAAGCCAAGGCTCTAGTGGCATGAGCATTTAAACTACCTGGAACTGGTTTCCCATGATGAAAATAAAAGTTAACCATCTGGAAACTGTCTGTTTTGACATGGGTTGTCCTTTCTTTGTTCCAACATAGAAACAAATAGTCTATCTGCTTTTATAAAGGACTTACTTCTGTCAAGACAGAACATGAACTGCCTATGCACACACGGGGTATGTTACATTTTGCTTGCTGGTTTATCTGTTGGCTGAACTTTTTTAATTTAACCTCAACCTTAATCTGTTTTGCATCTAAAAATCACTTTGATGCTTCAGGAAAAATATTCTGAAAACAACTGAATACAGCAGCATGAGTCTCGCACCTTCCCCACAACATTCACTGACTGCTCAGATAAACTTGCTTCTCTTGTGCCTGGTGTACAGTGAATAATCATTTTCATGTAAAACGTCGAAGTCCCCATTTTCTAATGCTTTTTACTTCTGCCACAGATTGTCAGGAGCAACTGTTTCTGCTGGTTTGACCACATCTTTACAAATACATGTCTTGGCAGTTTTCTCCTTGCAAGATTTGGAGTATAACACACACACTGTGTACCCTCTCAGTTAACACATCCTACTAAGACACACCACTCCAGTTGCTCATTTGTATTTTAGGTTCTCCAGTACTTTAGCAGGTTTTCTGTGTGTGCTGTTTTCTAACTCTACAATTTTTGAAACAGCTCTTCTTGAAAACTTAAAATTTATCCAGACTTCTTTTATTTGAACCTTTATTTGAATCTGGAGCAGATGTGCTACTTACCATTTTTCTTAGGAACCTAATCAGAGTGCTGCAGGAGGCCATGAAAGCAAACAGTGTGGGGACTTCTGAGGACTGGACTGTCAGTCAAACTCTTGATTAATTTTTATGACTGTGTTAAAGGTGAACTTGGTGGCAAATATTGATAGTAACGGTCTATGTGGACTTCAGCAAGGCCTTTGACTTGGTGTCACACATTTGGCTGTCAGGAAAACTGGTAGGGTTGAGACAGATTGTAAACTGATGACCTGGATTACTCTATGGGTTAATGAAAGGGCACAGCTAGGTTATGCTGAGAGAGACAATATCAGGACTAAAGTGTATTGGAGTGCCACAAGAGTCGGTCTTTTTGGTCCTATACTATTGATTTTGTCTGTGTAAGACTTATCTGAAGGAGTAGTCAGCAGGGTCAGCCTCGTTGTTGCTTGATGACACAAAGGTAGGTAAAGCAGTCAAAGGTGAGGGTAGAGGCTAAGAAAGGATTTGGAAAAGCTGACCAGGTGGGCAGAAGAGTGGCAGTTGAGGTTCACTGCAGATAAATGCAAAAGTTTTCACCCCTCCCAACTCATATATACCAGCCACGAGGCAGCACAACAGTGGGGATTTTGAGGAAGCGTACGCCTCCTTCAGACTGAGCGATATGTATTCTTGCCATGCACAGTTTCTTTTTTATTGCATCATTTAGTAAGCATTGAGCATTTGACTTATTTTCTTATCCACTAATCCAGTGTTTTTTTTTTGGGGGGGGCAGCCAGTCAGTCATATCAAAGCTGTAAGTCTAGAACTGGAAAAGCAAGCTGATTTGTAGCTTGAACTTTATATATAAATATCAAGGCAGTTTTCAATGTTAGCTACAGTATTAATTACTAAGCATTGTTCCTACTTATTCAAGCTTTAATGCTGACCCTTCATCTATTCCCAGATTTTCATACACACCTTCCTGTTCAAGTTTCTTTCATACGTATATACTAAGCTAACTACCTCCAGGGCCTTTATAAGCCTAGCTGTGCAACCCAACCCATTTGTGTTCCTATGTACTATGGGCACTTATTAGGAGGGAGTATGTTAGGAAGTTTCCAGGGGTTATGTCTTTGTTAGTTAGGGCATTACTGGCTGCCTCTGTCTGAGACATGGGGGCTAGACCCAGGGTGAATTTCCGATTCCCCATCCATTGCTCAAGGTTGAACTTAAATATGGTTAGGAATGGACTGTGTTTTACATGGAAAGAGCGTGGGGATCCTCTGAGATGCACATTTGTGTTGCCAACATGACTTATTTATGTCACAAGCAAAATTTAAATCCTTGAATCTAGTGGTTCTTATGCTGTTCATTTTGGGGTTATGCAAAAGGTCCATCAGAGCTGAATCTGAGGATGCCTTGTATATCAGGCATAGATTGTCTCTCAGTAAACTGTAGGTGACTGAATATAGAAATAGGGTTTTAAGGTGAGCCATACAAGGCTGTGTTTACACCCTGGGTTCTCCTAGTAAGGAACCTTTGTAGGCATTGCATTGAGTGATTTAGCCAGGTCCAGGTAGGTGGCATGCACCGTTTTCCCCTCATCTATTGCCTTGGTGACCTTCTCAAAGAAGTCCACCAGGTTTAGTAGGCATGACCTTCCCTTGACAGAGCAAAGTAGGTTGAGTCCGGCATCTGAAGGTTGTTTGTCTTTGTTGATCATTTCCATGATAATTCATTCCATGGCTTTGCATATTAGACTAGTTAATCTAATAAGTCTGTAGTTTCTGGGATCAGTTGATGGTCCACCCCATGTGAAGTGGGATAACAATTGCAGTCCTCCATTCTTGTGGTTCAAAGCCTGTTTTGATGCTTTAGTTGAAAAGTGACTTGAGCGGTCCTTGTAGGTCATGTTTCTAACTATTTAGGTGGCATCCCAGTTATATTGTCAGGGTCCACTGAGGCTGCATTTTAGCCATAGCAAGCACTGCCAAGATCTGCTCCCTGTTAATAGTTGGGGTTATGCTAGTAGGTATTTCATGGTGGGGAGGCAGGAGGGAGTGGGGGTTGACGTTTGAGCTGAATTTGTCAGCCAGCTAATTTGCTATGGTAATCAGATCAGTGAAGGCGGCTCCATTGACTATCAGTTCGGCACATTGACATATGCTACCTTTGAGGTTACAGGCATTGGTTGGTGTAGAAGGCCTTGTAGTTGTCTTAGCCAGATTGTGAAGCCATCTTGACCTTGTAATTGGTCTTATTGGACTTAATTTGTCCTCTTAGTTTCTATTTTAGTTTAATTAGGGAGCACCCATCATTGTGGGAGCTGTTCTTCATGATTTTAGCCATGACTTTTTTTTCTTTTGTTACATACCCTGTTAAGGCTAGAATCCCAGTGTGAGTGATTTGTTTTCAGAGTTTGTTTTGTGCTTGCTTCTAGTCTGTACAGCAGCCTGTCTACAGCCATTTACAGTTGTACAGGATCTGTTTGAACAGTTCTGTAAAGGTTGCTATGAACTCTGAGTTGGGAGGGGCATTGAATTTTGACAAACTATCGCTTAATAGGACATAGTTTGCTTTGGGCATACACACTGTCAGATCAAGGGTATTTGTGTTAAAGTCCAGGAGTCATTGTGCCTGTGGGTATGAGGCAGTGTTTTTCTCAGAGTGTAGAGAGGTAGGTAAAGTCTCCCATGATCAGAGTATTTGGTTTAATGGTAAGTGTCTCCAGTAGATCTGGTTATGAGCTATGGGATTCTAGGGACATAGAGGGTGACCTATAGCTTACATTTGGAATGAGACTTTTTTCCTTTGGTGATTTGCACATGGATAAATTCCAAGCATTGTCCTTATTCACCATCCTAGAGTTATGCTTTTTGCTAATATGGATTGAGACTCTTCCACCTTTTGTCCCTGTCTGCAGCTTATGTTCTAAATGTGTGGAAGGCATTGAAGCCTTGCACTGCCTGGAATACATTGTGCAAATTTAAACCATGGTTTGGTAAAGGCACATATGTCTATATTCTCCAGTGTGGGGAGAGCTTGTAGGGTGTGGAATTTTTTGTTTAGGCTGCTAGCACTGAGCAGTAACACCTTTAGGTTTCTTTGGGTTTTTATTTACTGTATCTGTGGCTTTGTCAGTTTGGCATTGTCCAAAAAAGGCTCTAAAAGGGTGGATAAAGTTTTAGCCAATATTCAGAAGCCTAGGGGAGACAGGTGCAGGCCATCCTTTGCAAAAGTTTGGTAATCATGGCCTCCATTGCTGACAGATACTGAATCCCCTGGAAAGACACCAGAATCTAAGCCAGTTATTGAAGTCATTCATCTTTTCTTTGAACTGTAACATCATCTTTGGAGAAGGTAGAATGCTGCTCAGTGCAAGGTACGTAACTGCCTGAGAGAGACATTCAGAGAGATCAGCAATGTCATCATTCTTCATATAGTCCAGGGAGGTATGTCTCCGGTCATTAGCAGCCACATGGACTATGATAGTCATACGGGTACCTTTGTAGTAAGTGCATAAGTAACTTGGCAGAGCCTGGCTGCAGATAATCAATTAGCCGTTATTGTCTCCTTGTGGAGTCTGGTGAGTGGGACATGCATTGCCTGCCATACAATGAAGTCCCCTTTTACAAGAGTCCTAGGTAATGTGTTTGCTTGCCTTGTGGGTGTGCTCTCGAGGCTCCACTGGGTATTGGCATGTGTTTGGTGTTGCTTTTGATGAGTGCTTAAGAGATTGCTGAGGATAGGCATTACTGTTTATAGGCTTAGGAGGTCTTTGAGGTTTGGGAAGATCGCTTTTAATTTTTAACACTTTTAATATTTTTTAAAGTCTATTTAGGAAGTCCTGGTGTACTAATTGCTCTATGTTTTATATTTATAAACAAGGCAAAATATTAATATTCTGGATTTTTTAAAGCAATTTATATATATATATATATATATATATATATATATATATATATATATATATATATATATATATTGTTTTTCTTGGTAACGTAGTTAAGGGTTTTACACTACATTTATATAATAGATGCTACTTGTGTATTTTTATTCAAAATTTTACTCAATATATGTATTTAAGTTAGGGCAATTAAGACTTGGTATTTAGTTCTGTTTTTAAGTGGTTAATCGATTTATTGGACAGTTTGTGCTATTGGTGGTTGGAAGGGGATTTTAGGATTTAAGGAATGTATTTTGGAATTGTGCTTGCATCTGATGAAGTCTTTATAGATGAAAATGTGGTGATTTCATTAAAGCGTTAATATGTATGTGTTTGTGATTATTAAAGATCTATATGGACTAATATCAGCTGTCTCCTTCCTGATTGCCTAGTGACTTTTTTATGGTTTGTCGTTTTTATTTGGGAACTTTTCCTTTATTTTTTGTGGCTTTGTTATATTTGCCAGATGTTAGGCTGTCCTTGGCAGGAGATCCATTATGTTAGGAATACTGCAGCAGTGGAGAGACTCACATCTACTGTTATGCTAAGATTTTACACAACTGTACTTTCTTTTTTGAACATTCACTTTACAGCTCCGCCTTTCATCAAGGTTCTGAACAATTGATAAAAGTTTGTAAAGTCTTTCTTAACACTACCTTTTTACTTCATCCCACAGTTAGGCAACTATAACCCCCTCAGCATCTCCATTTCATGCCTGAGAAGCTAACTTTATCTCCATTTAAGCTAACTTCTAAGGTGTGCTGTTGAGTTCTTAACATGGAAAACATTGTTCTTGGTAGCTATCACTTCTTCCAGAAGAATTTCAGAGCTACAGGCACCGAGTGTTAAATCTTAAATGTTTTTTTTTCCATAAAGGTCCTTTGTCAAGCAGTTAGTATGCCTGTATTGTATCCACATACCCCAACAGAGGGGCAGTATCTTACATTTTTTTTTTTACTGTGCACAGGCAATTAAATTTCTATTTGGACAAGGCTAAAGCTGTCAGAAAATATTGTAACTTTTAATTGTCTTACACGGTTAACAGATTGGACCTAAAAATGTGCAAGGTCACATTGGGCAAGTGGCTTTCTGATTGTATTGTTATCGTACATATTATAAAGATTTACTTACAAAACTTACGGCCCTTTAAATGCTTCTGTGCATGATATTTGTACAGCTGTTACTTGGATTATTCTGTGTACATTTGCATGACACCTATAAGCTGTTTGTGATTTCCAGGTCGTGGTCTGCCTTTGGCTCCACAGTTATCAGAGGTGCTCTGTCAGGATGCCATCCAAGAATAACTGAGTAATCTAGTCTGCTTTTTGAAGTGGGTGGACTGGATCATGTGTGACATGAATATTATGAATTTTCCATAATGATAGCTTATCATGATTCATGCCAATCACCTTCAACCCCCCCCCCCCACACACACACACACCGTCTTTGGTAATGTGGTACCTGGAAGAATTTTAAGGGATTGGTTGGGTGTGTATCTGTGTTCTCTGTCTGGTTACACACACACACTCAAGTTGGAGAAATGGAGAGGCAAAGGACCTCAAGTCTGTCAAAGCCTTTATGTGCTGAACTGACTCTGAGACAACTAGTCCTGTTGGTTGAAGTGGACAGACATGCATCATGAAGATCTGTTGCTGTAAGTGCCTAACATTAAGGCATTTTGAGAAACGTGAGTTTATTAATACTTTATTTATTTATTATTTTTGTTAGAGAAAAAAAAAAAAACTTTTCACTGGCGGCCTGGGAGGTTGGGGTGGTGGTAGAAGAACTCCACAAGAATATACATAGTGTAAACATGATAGTACTGTAGTGCAGTCACAACACTCTTGTATCCAACAGTGATATACAAGTAGTGATAAATGATGTACACAGTGGTGCAGAGTATTGGGAGCCCCCCCAAAAAAGTTGGTTAGTGGCAGTTATTTCAAGTGCAGAAAATATTTCTGGGGAAACCACTTCCTTTGTCTGAGAGAAACAGTTGTGATTGCTTACTGACCATGTCTGATGCAGAGGTGAGGGACAGACTATGCATTTCATGTCCCTGTTTGGCATTATGAGCCAGGTATCCATTAAAAAATAATTATTAAACCATCCCTAATTGCTGTCTAAATTACTGCCTCTCCTTGTTGACGCTCTCCCTAGTGATGGGGAATGAGTGGCTAAATTGGCCATAAGGGGCAAAGAAAAAATGATAGGTGATCCCTTCCCATTCAGCTTGGTGGCATGCAGAGAGAAAACTCTAAATGCATCATCTATGGCCTGAGTTTAACAGCTTGGATGCTTGTAGGAGCTGACCATGGTAGGATGGAAATGAGTGGACTCTTGTTGGCTCATCCATTCTGGAGGGCAGGGAGGCAGCTGGGAAATAAGCATGTGGAGGCATGCTTCCTCTTGGGAGATTGACTGCTGGCTCAGAGGGGCCATTGAGGGGGAAGCATGGGTTCTTCCAGGAGGAGTGTTGCCATAGGTAATCTACTATTCTCTGAAGTCTCCTCACAGTTTTAAGTTAATTCTGAAAGAACACGTCACTAGCAAAAAAGTACAGTTATTCTAGGGAACCAAGCTGGATCTAGAAAACTGGTGCTTAAGCTGTTATACTAAAAATTACTACTGAACAAAATGCAGCAGTAGTGATGCATAGCGACAGTTTGCAATCAGTGTAAATATAAATGAATAGTGCTAGTATCCTTGTATATATTGCAATGATGTGTGCTAATAATATTCATATAAGGATGCAACTATATTGTAGTTGTTGAACTGCATTACCGTGCAGTTATTTGTGTACCTAACATTCCTGTAAAAGCACATCTGTAGCAGATCCAGCCATTCATCCTTGCAGGTCTCATCAGATTTCTGTAGTAATGTCGTGAACACCTGCTGCCATCCAGAGAGTTTATTAGGCAGGTAGAGAACTGAAGTAAATTGCCAGGCCTTTCTTGTCTATCATGCACACATCTTGGTTAAAATTTAGAGTCTCCAGTCTGCCTACCACTTGTCTTTAAGAAGTAAGAAGAAACCAGAGTACTGAGAAAAACCCAAGCAAACTTGGTGAGGGCACATAGGCTCCACACATAATTCACCCAGCCCAAGAATCGGCCCACAGGGGCTGTTGCTGTGAGACAACATGCTAGCCATTACACTGCTGAGCTGCCCAACTATAGCAGATATTGAGCTGTACATGTTTGTCATAATATTATTTGAATGTAAATAACTCGTCTGAACTACAACTTTGAAGGTAATATACTTGTAAAAACTTTTGTAAATTTTTTACCGTCTCTTAGGCCAAGTCATTGATGAAAACTTTCTTTGGACCAGTTCACTTACTCGTGTAACAACATTTAAATAAACGGATAAAGAGAAAATGCAAAACTCCACAAGATGTTTTCTCTCCAGCAAGGAATGGGTAGATGGAATGTAAAAGCCTTCCTAAATTTTAAAGGAACCTTATATCATTCTGTCTTATTCTTAGTGTTGTGGTGAATTTCTGTACAGAAGGAAAGCTGTACCACTCTTTTGTGTCCAAGGTCAGGTTGTTTCCAGGCCCTTTCAATGCTGGTTGACCTCATTAGAGTGTGTTCCAATACAGGCAGTGAAAGATCCAGCTTTTAAAAAAAAAAACTGAGTAACTGGTTACTGTAGCCAGTAGACATTGCAGATGAGATCTCTTGAGTTCCTGGAGGTTGCTAGAATATCCTACACAAGGTTCATTTGGAAAGTCCAAATAGAAAAGGCTCTTTGAGACCAAAAATGCACTCTTATTTCACATTCTTTTAATCTCTGTGATTGTTACATTTCAGTCATTGATTTGATGTGCATCCCATTCTGTCACTAGGATCCATATTTCATCCTTTTAACCTTCCGTGATCTCATGGAAGGTAGTACTCTGGCTCAACATAAGTTGTTTTAGCCTTGAAGGAATTTTAGATCAGGCTTTGTCAGCTGTTGCACTTAAAATATATGGCTGACTCTTTGTTACAAGTACTGTAACTAGGGTGAGGCAGAGTTGTGGCCACCCAAGGAGCAAGCTGTTAAGGGGTGTGATCATCGGTTGCTGTTTGGAGATAAGTGCAGTACTGTGATTTATTTAAGAAGCCACAGCTGGTGGTGTGACTCTTTAAATTGACGTATTTAGTCTGTGTGTTAATAACACAAGCTGTTTGCTAGAGTTCACCTGCATTTTTTTCCTCAGCTTTGAATTTTGGCTAAAGTGCCTAGGGTGCCATTTGGCCTAGCAATAGCTCCCACTGGCTACATTCACCTTTAACAGCAACTGGCTCAGCTAATCTCAGGTTTGTGCCCTAGAAGATAAGTTCAGCTGGTCTTAAGTTTGTGCTCTGGAAGATGATCTTTCTGGTTGTTGTCACACTGAATGGGCATGTTTTGGGACTTTAGGCTTGTGTTAAAAAAAAAAAAAAAAAATATATATATATATATATATATATATATATATATATATATATATATATATATATACACACACACACACACACACACACACACAGCCTTGCTTGATCATCTTCTATAAGAACTGTGTCTGTCAATATGAATCCATATTATTTCCTTTAATTAGTGGTTGCTAATTTTATGTTTAACCAGTCTACTGATTTAGGCGTAATTTTCTTCTTGTGTCTCAGAACAGAGGATATAATATGTAAAACATCCTGAATGTTCATTGGCAGTATAGATTTTTCACAAATTTTGCCTCCAGAGAGTTCATGAATGTAGGAGGGTGGGCTACTTGTTCATTCCCTTTGCTTCTGGTAAAGGAGGAGTGGCACTTTTCATACCTGTACTACCCAAATGTATTTCTCACTTTGTATTGTTCAGTCACAGGTAGCGAGCATTCATTCAGCTAGTGTGGTGAAAGGAATATAGGCTGTTTGCAGTACTTGAACCAAATCTGTCCTTGCTGGGTATTTGGGGTGCTGCACTGCGATATTGCACCCTTTAACCAAGTACTGTAGTCTAGACCCACCTTTAGGAGAAAAGCATTATTGGAAGATCAGTGCTTCACTTCATCTTTTCTTGAATCCTTTCTCCTGCTTTTCTGAAATTTTCACCCCATTTTGGGGTACATTTGAGAATGGTACATTGTATTTTACCCAAATTCTCACTATCTTTTGGTGAACCATGACAATTCATTGTAGTTAGGTATACATGTGCATACTTTGTCAGCTGGTTCTTTGAGAAACTGTATGTGCATTATTCTTTGCCCTTTGTCTTCATAATGGCTGGCCATTTATGCTGATTCCTGAACCTGCAGCAAGAATTCATGTGGATAAATCATACCTCTCAACCTCTTAGAAATCTGGACAAAGCCATAAGTAATGGGGAAAATTTTTTAAATATTGCTCTTTCAAACTTAAAAAGTTGATGTAACAGATCTTCCATTAACATACATTTTCTGAAGGTTATGAAGTCTGAAACTAAAATGTCGGACATTATTTTTTAGTTCATTCTTCAATAATTTGCCAATAGTTTGCCTGACAATGGTTTTATGAGATACAGGCCAAAAATATGAGACACAAATGTGGACATTGTGCAAAAATATGTACAGCTGAGAGGTATAGATTTATGTTATTGTAGTAGGTGTTTTTTTTACAGATGAAACAGACTAAATATGTACTATATTCACCAAAATCACTATCAAAAGTACCCTTTTTTCCTATCATTTGGTTTCTTGGTCTAAGCTTCTCACTTCCATTTTATATTCTTTGAATTAGCTTTATACTTCTTAGCACTTTTTGTTGTGTCTTTTGGCTTTTCCCGGTTAGGGGTCGCCACAGCGGAACTCCGGTCCACTAATGATTGGCAGTAGATTTTTACATGCCGAGTTGCCAGCTCTGATGCACAATCTTCAATGAAGGTACGCCCATTCACGCATGTCTCCACACAGAAGACGCTCTAGCTGAGAATCAAACAGGACAACGTAGTACTGTGAGGCGACAACGCTACCGCAGCACCACCACCGCAGTACTTTTTATCACTGTAATGTATTATTTTGTACAACTACGTTTAGAAGTACATTATTTTAATGTAAAGTTGTGTGAACTGTGTGTGTCTATAAATTACCTTCTGATAGTCAGATGAGTTTTCACATAAAATTACAAATTAAAGTTTTGCACAATTTTTTCCAAAAACCTTTATTGAATTGTCATGTGTGACAGGCAAATTTACATTCATATAAAAGTAATCAAACTATATTAATACAAACATTATACTGTATATCATATAACCTAAGCAATATTACATAAATTATTCAATTCATGAAAGTTTTGCACACTTTTTTTATTACAGTTAAAATAGTATGTAACAGTCTAATAATAAATGTATTTTTGAAATGTGTACTTTATTTTCACAGTGGCCTGAGTTATGGCTGAAAATGATCTTTGGACCAGCCCATTTACTCAGTTATTAAATAAATAAAACAGTTCAGGTTGTTCAAGGACTGTAAAGAATCTGCAGACCCCCAACTGTAACATAAGGTTTCAAGATTTTTAGAGCAGAGATATGAGAGGCTGCCAGAAAATTGTGTAACCGGATTGTTGTTGTTTCAGACATGAATGTATCAGACAGTTGTTTAACTCATCAAATGTGGTCCTTTCAGAAGTAATCTCATATTGCCTACTTGATATTTGTTTTAACTGACACTTTCATTCCTTTGAAAGTTTTTTGGCATGTTAGTAATTTTTTGGTGTCATCTGAATGTGTGCCATCTTTATTGCTGTTTTTTAACTAATATTTCACTGTAAAACATAAATGACGTGGGGGAAGAGCTAGTTTGAAATGGTGTTGCTGTCTGTGCTGAACATTACTGATTACTTTCTTTTTCTCACAGGTCACAGCTCTCTCTCTAGACCCAAGTCCCTTCTGGTTTGCTCTCCATCAACAAAGTTGCTGTCTTTGGAGGAAGCCCAGGCACGGACCCAAGCACAAATCAGTTCCCCAATGACTACAGACAGTAAATACATAGAGGTTGGAGAAGGGCCTGCTGCACTACAAGGAAGGTTCCATACGATCATTGACTTCCCTCCTGAGAGGTACAGATCACATGAAAAATAATGCTTTGTGTCTGTACCGCATGGATCTGGCAAATTCAAGCGATCAGACTGATCACAGAAGGATCTTATGTTGTAGTGGAGAACCTTTCTAGTGTTGTTTGAAGCTCAGCTGCTGTGTTAAAAGCCTCATTCTGCATTTTAAATTTTGTGTAAGAATCTTTTCAAAGGCAACTTGTGTTCCCCAATGTGTCAGGCTTTGTATTTCAAAGCCTTTCTTCTGTATGGCAGCTTGCGTTTCAGTGTCTTAATGACAGCACAAACATTTATCACTGTGGCAATGCTTGGCTCCATGGAGCAGATGAATTGATCCCTGGATGGGATTCAAGTGATTGTGGTTTAATTAGTGACTCTGGCACTGCAGGAACTAGGCAGGGAAGGTGATGAAAGAAGGAGCATGACCTGATTGCCCCTACCAGCAGTTGATAGGGGTGTGTGCATTTGGGGTAACATGAATAGGTGTGGTTTCCCTGGTAGAGACAGAGGAAACTACCCCCTGCACTTTGTGACTAGGACAGGATTGTGCAAAAAGAAACGCCCCTTGTGGATTTGAGGGAATATTCTTTACGGTCAGCCTGTGCACATTCTTGTCTCCATGCTAATGCCAAATGCCTGTTGGGATGTTAGGGCTGCGTAATGAAAAAATTGCAAACCACCCCTGATGGCTTGCTGAATGATGGCCCATTCTTGCTGACCCATGCATTCGTGATGGGGGGAGGGGCAGGTGGCCAGGAGTGGCTGATGATCCACAGGCAGTGGAGGTAAAGTGTTCAAAATAGCAAAACTATTGTCCATATAGTATTATGGTGACATTTACCAGAGACATATCCATGAAAGGTGTGATAGCCCCAACCTCATTTCTTTCCTTTTGCTATGCTAAAAACATTGGACTCTTTGGAACCAATTCTTAGTGTAATCTCTGCAGGTTTTCCAGAATGTATCTATTTTTTTTTTTCTTTTTTTCCAGAACAAGAGGCTCCTTTTTTGTTCTGTACTTTTATCCTGGGGGTAAAAAGCTGCCTAATGTGGTAGTTAGTTTATTTATTTATTGGGGTGGAGGCAGGGTATGGGATCTCATTGTCCAGTCTTGTACAGCACTCTTTTCTTTGGACCGAGTAGCATTTTACTTGTAAGATACAAGGCCATCTTAGATCGACTTTCTGGAATGGACAGCCCAAAAGACAACTAGATTTTAAAAAGGCAAGAACTCCTCATAGATTCCACCAAACAAACAGGAAGAGGAAGAGAATGCCACTCGTTATGAAAGGGCAACACAGAAAATTTGATTTCTTCCTCTGATTATTCCAACCTATCAAAGCATGAATCATGTTCTACAAACAGGACCACACCTTCTGGCCTTTAGGAATAAGGCTGTAGGTGACTGAGAAGGGTATTCCAAGCTGTTTACCTCACCAGTAGTACCTCTGCCAGGAACAGCAGCTGTTGGTTCTTTTAACTCCACCTCTGCCATCGACAGCAGTTACCATCTGTGGATCCCATTCTACCTTTGTCACCAATCAACTGTAGTTAGTGCAGTGCTTGATTTCCCCCTCGTCCTGTCCCACTAGCAGAACTGACTGAACTTATGGACATCACTTCTTCCCTCCATCAGCAGTAGTACACATTTCTGTGGACCTCATCTCTGTTAGTGACAGTATTGTCTGCTTCTGTAGTCCCCATCCCACCACTGACAGTGGCAGTCAAGTTAATGCCACCTTTGCTGTCAAAAGAAGTGACCATGACTGTGAATTCAACCCCAATTTTGCTGTTGATAAAATTGATTGCATCTTTGGTTTCCCATATGTTTTCCTGGTGGACCTTTAACTTAAGTGATCAGGATCAAAGTCCCTAGTCACCTGCCACCCCTTAAACTAAAGCTAATATAAGAGTTTCTTTTACAGCTGAGCCTTTGTCTCTGGAGATTTGTTTCAACAAGTACCACACTTCTCAGTGTTTCCATACAACTGTCAGAGGCACACTTTCAACAGTGTCTCTGCAATATTGCTCATTTTATAGGGGTAAAACAAAGGTCCCTTAAGAAACACTCTGAAGAATCACTTACCTAGATTGCAAAACGTTTGGCAAGGAGCAGCATGTTAGTTTAGCATAACCAACACTATCTGAAGGTCAAAAAGGATCCTTGGTTCT
This sequence comes from Protopterus annectens, assembly GCF_019279795.1. Lineage (NCBI taxonomy): Eukaryota > Metazoa > Chordata > Ceratodontiformes > Protopteridae > Protopterus > Protopterus annectens. The sequence goes on from NC_056741.1 coordinate 1,513,074,392, forward strand.
TGGACTTAACTCTGTGGAAGACAACCTTTCAGTTGAAGGTTCTGTTCGGGAGGCCACAAGCTGTTTTACTTATTGTCACAAATCATCTTTCTCTCATTTTGAATTCTCCATGCCTGGTGGATGCTCATTTCCTTATGTGGGGATGATTGACTTTTTATGGTATTTCTTGCACAAGCACACATACCACACACACACACACACACACACACACACACACACACACACACACTGAATAAATACATTTACTAAGAAGTGATCTATGTCTGGTCTATAAGGCAGTTTCTGAGCCAGTTCTGTTTAGGCCTATGTCTGGAATACACTGCTAGGGGAGCTAACAGCTTGGCAAGCCTGATACTAAAAATAAATATCGCTTATAGAAAAAAAATGACTGCTACAATACTACATTACATATCACCATCCAAGATTATGATGACTAATCACTTTCCAAGATTATGAACTGTGTTTCCCCTGCAGGCATCAACAACCTTCAAAAATCATCCTGCCACGTACATGTGAAGTAGAAAGTATAAACACAGGGTTACAGCACTCAGAATTCTTAAGGGCCAGCAGGTTGTAAAACTGACAGTTTAGCACATGAACTGTAGATTAAATGTTAAGGGTAGACTGATTAGCTTGCTTCAGTTGTGATGAAACCATCTGTAAAGTGGTCAGCTTTTAATGTGCGAATTGTTTTTGTTTGTAGCAATAGCTTATTTCTAACATTGAAAATCATTTTATCACTCAAGTACCTGGAGAAGGTGGAGCTGTAACCAGGTTGCTTTCCAGAGTTTGCAAATCCAAATTACTGGCACTCCAGCATAATTAACACCTCATTTTTCTTAATAAAAAATATTTGTATCACTGAACTGCTTTCTTTTCAGTGTTGAGGTGATAATTGTAAAGTTCTTTTCACAGGATAACAGCCAGTATAATTCTCATAGGTAAGTCAGCTGGTATTCAACATGCAGATTCAAGTGCATAACCACACATCCAACATGTATACAGATGTCAGTGGTGCATTCTTGGCTGCACATTTGCATAGTTTAGAGGAAACCATGCTTGTGGTATGACTTTTAATTATTGCCAGCTCATATTCTCTGTTACAGATCCATTTAGCAGATGCTTTCAGCATGAAATTAACACTGATTCATGAATAGAAGCTGAAACCAGAGACACTTCAGCATGTTGTCCAAACGTAGGGTCTTCCAGGAGTAGGTCTGTCATACACCAGTGGTCAGATCAAAGTCTTGTCCGTAGTTTTAAAGATAGACTTGGCTAATTTTGATTACACTCTCTCCTACCTGAGAAAATCAAACTATTCTTTGCTAATGAAGCCGCATTTCCCTTCCGATGTTACCATTATGGTTTGCTTGTCTGTACCTTCACCAAACACTACAAGATGGTGGCACAGTTCAGGGGTAGCGCAGATTTTAACATAACCATTATAAAGGTGATCCCTTAACTGTTCATCCCCTCATGTGTATGATGGTATTGCTGTGGAGTCTTCCTGGATGTTATTATTTGGTTTTTCCACAGACTCTCCCTGAAGAGGATAGTGCAGTTGTATAGAAGTACTGTAACAGTAGATGCTCATGTTCAGTGTTGCAATCCTGGAATTTAGGATGCCCTGCATGCATGTAGCCCCATGGCTGGCCCAACTTTCACAACTTTGCCCTCCTCCCAGGGATTTGGGAGATGCTGGCATATGGAAATCAGTGTTATAAAGGGCGCATCAGCCAATGAGATCTTCAGATCTCTTACTATGCAGTATGTGTCCATTGATTGGTCTACTTCCAGCAGCCAGATAAGTACTACGTAGGTGATTTTCTTTTATCATATAAACTTCTAGATTGCTTTGCTCATGTCTGTTTCTGAATCTAGTTCTGAAAAATATTTTGTAAAAGTTAATAAACCAGAAAGATTTTCTTAATAGATGTTTGTTTGTTCAGCACCCAGAGCAAGTCATGTACTCTTTTTCCACATTGTGCTTCTTTTATGTGAAGGACAATGCAAAAGAAGGCATCAGTCTCTCTAGGAGTTCATATCTAAAAAGGCCATGTGCCTGGTTCTGAGCTTCCATGGCATCAGCCAAAGCCTTCTGGAGCGTCCTGACATGCTAATTAGAGGAAGAAGCTTTAGAAGACCCAAGGACATCTTGGACAATTGCTCTTTCCCTGGGTCTGACAGTCTTTTATGAAATGATACTGTTTCACAGTCCCCACCCATGGAGTCATCTTCAGCAGTGGCATTACTGCTATACAGGTGCCCATGCCATCAGTTTTTTCATCTGTCCTTCCAAGCTGACATTTCCAACATGTTGCTAGAGACTGAATATATTTTGGAATCTGAAGCTTGAATTCTTATTTCAGAAAGGGAAGGCAGGGTCTTCAGAATCTTGGTAAGTAAGGAGGTTCCTGGTGAATGCATTGCGGTTTCAGTCCTCTGTACACAAATCAAGTAATCTAGGACTACTGTTCCCAAAAGCATAAAGTACCGAGGCACAAAGTGATGCAGGGGCAGCTGCATCATTCTATCTCAAGCAGTGCCTCTAGCCATACCAATTCCCTGGCTTCTACTGACTCCCCACTCCCACTGGCTGAGGTCTTAGTCTTTATTGAAGACTGAAATGCCAGACTTCGACACTCATGAGGTTTCTGAGACCTCTTCAAAATAAAAAAAAAAAGAGAGAGAGAGAATGGTAGCTCCTCCTCAAGAGCGCTCTGATTCCCATGACTCAGAAGCAGATGACCTGACATATGTGCACCAGGCCCCATCTGCTGGAGCCTTTAACTCTTGGTACTTACGGCAGCCTGTTCTCTGTTTCTCCAACAGAGGGTTTTTCCTTTGGAGGCAGGCTTCATAGGATGAAGGAGATTTTCCAGTGGATAACTAGAGTGTATTCTGAAGCTCAGCAAAGATATGGAGCTTATGTAGGCCTGCCTGAACCTAGACATGTAGCGACTCCTCCAGTGCCAGATGCCCTGGAAAATGTGATCTGATGTTGTTAATCTTCATTCAGTCCTTACTGATGAGTGTCTGTTCTGTCCTCGGAACCAAGTTGGCCTTGTAACAAGCTCGTGCCAGCCAAAAAGCTCTCGAGCTAAGCTTTACCCATAGTGTCCCTCTCCCTGTTACCTCAGATCTTATTTGCCGCATTGCCATAAAGCCATGTCAAGCCAGCTCTCAGCTAAGTACTTTGAACATATCAAATTACTTCTTGTATTTCTGATTTTTCTCTCTCTCTCTCTGTCTCTCTCTCTACTTTACCAGCAAATTTACCCACTCTTTTACTACTGTTGTTATTGCTGTTTTTCTTACCATTTAGTTAGTCTTTAAGTACCATTGTTGGTACAGGCCCTTTCTCCCCACTTTACCCTTGAGGTAACTTACATTAAATACCATTGTTGTATTTCCTTTTTCCCTCTTCTTTCTTCTTTTCATAACAAAAAAAATCCTTTCTTGTAACTACTCATTTTATCACTTGTTGTGGTAGTTGATAATTTCTGTCGCTCTCCATGTCAGAAAAGAAGGGAGCAAGAATTTAAACAGTGTGACCAGGGCGGCCACAAAATGCCAAATTCAGACACCCACAACTGTTGTGTGTATTGTCTGGGTGTTCCTCACCTGTCTCTTCAACCACTTTGCTCTGTTTGTGAAGGGTTTAGCTCCCGAACCCTTAACGAAAGTTGGAATAAATTAATCCTGAAGGGTCTCCTTAAGGCACCCTTCTCGGAGGGTATTTCTGGGTCGGAGGGCTCATCCCCTCCCAGTAAAAAATGTAGAAAGAGACCACATTCGGTTCCTTCATCACCTTCTGGTAACAAAAAGCAGGAACCTAAGCAAAAGATTCTGAAATTTACTGCTTTGGCTTCAGGGCCTAAAATGACTTCCACTGCACCGTCTTTAGTACCGAACACGGTGCCGTCTTCAAAAACTGTGTCTTCAGCGCCAGTCAAGGCACCAGTTGTGTCTATGGCACCAGCTTTCCAAAACTAGTGTTTTCTGCCTCTGTGCCATCCTCGAGAACTTTGACCCCAGCACCATCCATGGCACTATCCATGATTTTGGCACTGAGGTTGCCTATAATATCTGTTCCAGGAGTTTCTGTACGAGATGCACCTTCCACACGTCTCCACCCACAAGACTTCAGTGCCAATAGACTGTACTGCTCGGACCTGATATTCACCCAAGGTGGATCCTTTTCTCGGGCAGCAATTCAGCCCTTTCTTGGAGTGACCTGACTCCCCATTGGGGATATTGACACGATCGACCAGGAGCCTCTCTGAATTGGATGTGGTGCATCTTGTTAATCAGCTGTTGATGGCAAGGTAGATTACAACACCTTCCAAAACTCCCCTCCCTGTAGGAGTTGGGATTCTGTCTCCAGGGACTCCAGCATATTCTCCTCATTTGACCTTGGTGCAGGTTATCGAAGACCCTGACACTGAAGCCCTTATCGGCATCCATTGTGTCAGTTCCGCTAGTGGACCTCACCATGTTTCCGGAGCTGACCATTCTGAGCCTTTCTTAAAATTGTGACTTAGACTGTAGACACTGGGGCTACTAGCACTGCGCTGATTTTATAAACAGCGCCGTCTACGGTACCGAGAGTCATAACAGTACCTAGTCCTCTTGGGACTCTGTCCTTGGGAACTGGCCCATTGGAATGGGGTGTGACCCTGGCAAAGTTGTCCTCCTTAGTTCTGGGCTCCCATCCCTCTTCAGCTGGGCCAGCTTTCCAGGTGATGGAGTGGGCCCTTGCCTCTGTAGGCAAGCTGTCAGTGTCAGAGTATCAGTTATGTCCTTACACTGAGCCGCAGCTGACACAACCCACTGCTTCTGGACATCGAGCAAAGAGCCTCAGGATACCCTACTGCAGGTTGCCCCTTCTTTGAAGTCCTCTTCAGAAGCCTTTGCTGAAGAGGTACTATGCAAGAGGATGTGCAAGAGGAAGCACATAGACGCCCCTGAGGAGTGTCTCACTGAGGACACAGAATATGTTGAAGGGGAGAGGTCCCCATGGTCACCCCGTGATGATCTCTTTTGGAGACATCCTTGAAATACTGGAACGGGTGACTGGAAGCCCACCAACACCTCCTTAGAGGAGTCTGCGTCCCTGCAGGCTTTTCGTGCTCGACTCTCTACTTCCTGGGTGACCCTGCCTGCAGATAAGCTGGTACAACTCATTGTACAGAGAGCATGGAAGAGTCCTGATACTATTGAACTGATCCAGTGGAGACCAGACAAGATTCTATCCCCTCCCAAGCAGCACCCACACTGGTCCAAGGGTCTTCCAGTAGACGTGATGGTGGTGGCGGCTGCCACAAAGGAGGAGCTTGCCGAGGAAAGCCAGACTGTCCATCCCCCAAACAGGAAGTCTCGGGTGGTGGACAGGTTAGAGAAGCGAGTCTTTGCATCTTTGGCCTTTGCTGTTATGTCTTTGAACTGTCTGGCACACTTCACCAGGCTTCAGAGAGACCTAGTCTCCAAACTCTCTGAAACCTTAGCAGGAGCACGGTGCGCGACAAAACTGCCTCACAGCTTACCACCCTGGAATCCATATCCAACTCCTCCATGTGTTTGATTTCCCACGCCACTGAAGGAGCGGCTAGAGCGGGGAGGGTTCAGGTGTTGTCATGAGATGTCACGCCTGGATGCGCCTCTGTGACTTTGTGGACCCTTTTAAGTCTTCCTTTCTTAATGCTACAGTGGAAGCTTCTTCCCTTTTCGGCCCAAAAGTGAAAGACACATTGGCCAGGTGTGAGGAGGATGAGAGCAGCCCGATTGCTTTCCTCTGGAAGCAGTCAGAGGATGTTTTTCCTTGCAACATTCTGCCTGGTTAACAATAACAGATTTATGGGTGCAGCAGATCATAACAGAGGATATCGTGTCCTGTTCAGTCTTTACCCAAAGTCATCAAGATGAATTTCCGATGTTCCATCCAGTCAAAGGGAAACAGCAGCGCAAGAAATTCAAAAGCTGCTTCAAAAAAAAAGAGTCATCCAGACAGTCCTGTCAGACCAGATAGGATCCAGATTCTACTCAAGATTCTTTTAGTGCCAAAAAAAAACAGAGGACTGGAGACCAGTTCTGGATCTCAGCATCCTAAACAAATTTGTCAAACAAGAAAAATTCCAGATGGTCACGGTTTAGTCTATCCTGTTTTTGGAGAAAGACAATTGATGTGCTCAGTAGATCTTCAGGATGCATATTACCACATAAAAATGGACAAATTCTCCAGATGATTTCTTCGCTTCCAGCTAGTTGCCAATTACTTCCAATTCCGTGCTCAGCCCCCAGAGTGTTCAAGTGCATGGCAGTGGTAACAGCTCACTTGAGAATACAAGGATTCTGGGTGTTTCCATATTTAGATGATTGGCTCCTCACCAAGCTTCTACTGGAGAATAGCTCTAAACTACACTCTCAAACTAGCAGAATCTCTGGGAATCTCAGTAAACTGGGAAAAGTGCAACTTGATTGCCTTTCAAACCTTGGAGTTTATAGGGGCAAATTTCAGTGCACATGCCTGCCTAGTCTGTCTTCTGGACCACAGATTACACAGCATAAGATCCCAAATCCAGGTGATACTCTGTCACAATCTAGTCTCAGCTCAGTCAGTAATTCAACTCCTGGGTTCCATGGCAGTGTCAATTACCGTAGTGCCCTTAGCAAGACTACACATGAGAATTCTCCAATGGCTCCTTCTGACACAGTGGTACTCCTTGCGCCATCCTTTGTCTTTTCAGATATGGATAACTCAACGATGCAAACAGGATTTAATGTGGTAGATGAAGCCAGACGAAGAGCTATGGCATTGCCTGTTTTGCCCACAACAGCCCAGGGCCACAGTAACTACAGACACTTCCCTGATAAAGGGGGGGGGGGGCTTTACCAAGGGAAGATGGTCCAAGATACTTTGTCAGACATAGAGACCAATCTGCATATCAGTGTCCTAGAACTGAGGGCAGTGTTTCTAGCATTGCAAGCATTTCAATCCATCCTTCTGTCAGGGACAGTTGCTATTCAGTCGGACAACATGTCAGTAGTGTGGTACATCAACAAACAAGGAGGAACCAAGTTCTACCCGTTGTGTCGAGAGTCCATGAGAATTTGGCAATGTGCAATAGCTTCCAACCGCTTTCTGACTGCAATGCATATTCCTGGGAGTTCCAATATGATTGCAGATAAACTAGGCAGATGTATCCTACTGCCTCACGAGTGGTCCTGAATCCAGTTATTGCGGCGAAGATCTTCAGCTGCTGGGGCCAGCCTTGCTGTGACCTTTTCGCCTCTCCAGCAGATCACAAATGCAGCAGCTACTTTGCCCTAATTCCCCTGCACGGGAAGTCCCTGAGGGACGCTCTGATACACAATTGGCCCATGGGACTTCTATATGCTTTTCCTCCCTTTCCACAATTTCTAAAGGAACCCCTTCGTCTGAGAAGCAGAATAATCCTCATTGCCTCTTACTGGCCACAACAAATTTGGTTTCCCATCCTTTGGCCTCACCTAGTGTATCAACCTTGAATTCTGGATCCAACTCCAGAATTGATCTTGCATCCACAAGGGTTGATTCGCCCAAACGTATCCAGTTTCAAATTGACAGCTTGGTTTCTCCACTTCAGGTAATCACCAGGCAGAGTAACCATACCTCCCCAGTGCATAATATCCTTCTGGCTTTGCATAAACCATCCACTAGGAAAATCTACCTCAGCAAGTAGAAGAGGTTCCTTATTTGGTCCCGACAAAGACAACTAGACCCCTCTACAGCCCCTGTTAGTGTGGTTTTGGATTATTCTTCAAGTCTTCTTCATTCAGGAGCAGCAACCTCAACCATCCGAGTACATTTAGCTGCTATTTCGAACTTCCATAATGGATTCCAAGACTCATCACTAATGTCCCATCGTCTCTGCAAAACTTTCTTAAAAGGGGTCTCCCATATCAGACCACCCTTCAGGGAACCCATCAAACCTTGGAATTTGACACTTGTACTACAGTCCCTGACACGATCGCCTTTCAAACCTGCTTCCACTTGCAACTTAAAGTTCCTGTCCTGGAAATTGTTATTTTTAGTAGCTGTCACATCAGCCAGATGCATTTTGAGCTTCAGGCCTTGTCTATTAAATGCCATTACATGGTATTTCATAAGGACAGTGTGTCACTCAGGACCAGTCCTTCCTTGTTGCCCAATGTTATTTCATAATTGACAGTTAACCAAACAATTGACCTACCATTTTTTTTCCCCAGCTGCTCAAACAAAGGAGAATACTGTCTCCATTTGGTAGATGTAAGTAGACAATTATGTTTTTACCTGGACAGAACTAAGTCAGTACATAAAACAGACCAGCTATTTTTGTCCTATTCAGGCCCAAAATTGGGAAACTCTGTCTCAAAAGTAACCTTGTCCAAGTGGTTGAGAAACTGTATGTCTTTGATTTACCAATGAATTAAAATTTCTCTACCATGCAAAGTCAGAGCACACCACCAGGTCAGTGGCAACGTCTGTTGCTTTTCATGCAAAGGCTTCATTGGATGATATTTGTGCAGCTTCAACTTGGGCTACCCCTCATACCTTTATCACTCATTACAAATTGCATTTGGTCTCCAGGGAAAGAGCATATTTTGGTTCAGTGGTACTCAGGAACATCCTTCCATGAGGGCCTCCCAGGACTAAAAGTAGCTAGGGACTCTGTCCCATCAGTAAGGAATGAATGAAGATTAACAACATCAGATAAAGAAGTTATGTTCTTAGCATAATGTTCCATCTGTGTTGTTCATCTTCATTCATTATGTCCCACCCTCCTACCCCCTCCAAGAGGCTCCCGGAGGATTGGATTGGGTCCAAATCCCAAACTAGGGTTTCTGCTCAGAAAAAGCCTCTGCTTTCTTTGTCATGGGCAAACTCGATCTGAGGTAACAGAGAGGGGCACTATGGGTCAAGCTTAGCTCAAGAGTTTTTTGGCTGGCATGAGCTTGTTACAAGGCTGACTCGGTTCCAAGGATGGAACTGACACCCATCAGTAATGAATGAATGAAGATGAACAACACAGCTGGAACGTTATGGTAAGAACATAACTTTTTCTTTAATGCGTCTTTGGAGCCTGATTCCCTTCTCTGTGCTCGTAGGAAGCCTGACCATTTCTACAGGGTCAAGAATGCCCGTAAGTACCTTTATAGGAAACCTTGGGCTTAGGTTCATAGGTTGGTACTAGGCTGTTGGCCCTAGGGCCTATACAAGCCTAGCCATAACAATTCCCTGGATATTTTTTCCCACAATATTTTACTTCCCTACTATTTAGGGAAGAAGAGGTGGTAGTTAGGCTGTAGCAATCAGGAGTGGTTTACCTCTGTGAGTTGGAAATTTTTGAATGCATTTTGAGTGATGTTTTGCAGATATGGAAGATTATCAGATGAACACAGGGGAGTGGAGTCATCTGTGTATTGAATGAGAGTAGCTTCAGATGAAAGACTGATAGGTAACAGCTGTCTAATGACGTTGATTAGAGGAGGGATACAAAAGGTGTACATTACAGATGTGGAAGGAGTTTGTGTTGGAGAGGAAAATGGGAAATGTGAAGTGAGAGGCTAATAGGGTTAGAGTGGTGTTATTGAAGCTGGAGAGCATAAGGGTAGTAGGTGGAGTTTGAAGAGTGTAGACAGAGTAGTTAGTGATGGTATGATGAGTAGGTATGGTCAATGAAGAGTACAAATGTTTGAGAACATTTTAGGATACTATGTTTGAGAGAGACTAGGTGGGTTAGAATCTGATAGGCTCATGCAAATGGGAAGGACTATAAGAAGGAAGGTGCAGTTCTTCTGTAAGTATGAAAGTTGAGGTAGTGGGGATGGGTGGGAATTGTAACGGACAAGGTGATCCCAAGTGTATCGAGGGTGAATGGACCAGGGCCCATCATCCACTCACTGTGCATTTAGATGGAAAATCCAACATAAAAAAAATTGATAATGTTTTGCACTAGGAGAAAAATAATAATGGAGGTAAGAAAAAAATCAGAGGGCTTTTGGTGAAACATTTGCTGTTACAGATGTAGACCATGCTGGACAGGACTTGTATTCATTGTGCAGTAAAATAACATCAACTGCATAATGCAAGCATAGGACTTTTAACCACTATATTACCACTGAAGCAAGGGGGCACATATATAGCTACAGAAAGGTTGAAAAAGGAACTTAAATGTTTTAAAATGGATACAAGACAACTTGCCAGATGAAGAATGATTATGGGAATAGATTAAGGAATTAGATCAGTTTCGGTGTGGATAGCCCTAACAGGATTTTGGATCTCAAGCCATAAGTGAATAAAATCATAACATCATAGTAGCCACATAGTGCAAGTTTTAGTAAGACAGAGAGTCTTGCAATTTAATTAATAAAAGATGGCCTCAGCATGTTGGTGAGTAGAGAATTCTTGAAACTGTGTGTGAGGTAATCAGAAGTTTTAAACAGCATTCCAGAACCACAGAAAGGGCAAATTTGGAGACTGCCATTAAAAGCAATTATGAGGCTATTCTAGAGAGATAAGAAATAAACACATAGTAATAATGAAATTGGATAGCAAAGGATTTTAATAGAAACAAGGAGTTGAGAAAGTTTTAGCTACAGAAAAACTGCAGGGTAGTAAATATACAATGCTGTCAGGAGCAGTTTCTTTACCAAGCTCTGCAATGCCATCAAGGACCTTAAAAAGTTGCATTAAACTTCAGTTGTAACCTCTGTGTCCACCTCAACTTCTTTTTAAAGTCTTGATGACTTGGTGACTGATGTAAGGTAGTCAACTGCTTGGTAGTTAGTTTATTAATTTGTTTGTTTTTGTAAACCATAATATAACACTGATCTTGGTGAACCATTTCACACTCAACCCAAGAATACAAGCTCAAAAGTAAAACATATGACAAAGAAAGACTGAGAGAAAAAACAAACGGGCTCTGTTAAACTAGTCATACAGCAAGAAGACTTCCACCTACTGGTATGAGCTACTACTGTCCCTTCTACTCTCATTTCTTACTATACTTACTATGGCCCCTTATTGCTGTTACTTACTATTTCCACTTATCAGTATGAGTTACTCCTGTCTCTTTCACTATTACTTATTTCCTGATTCTTACTGCCCCTTACATCTCTTACTACTTCTATTTTCCATTTACAGGTGCTCCTTCTGTTGTAATTTACTATGACTGTTACTATGACCCCTTAATTCCTGTTGCTTCCTTCTTCCACTTCCAGTTGCTAAAGCCCCTTCTACTGTCGCGTATTGCTGCAATTACTACTGTCCCTTCTACGGTCAGTTATTGTGGCCTTAACTATGGTCCCATACCACTCTTTCTTCCAATCAGAATGACTTGCTACTGCCGTTTCTACTACCCTTTATTACTGTACTTACCAGAATCCTTTACTGCTGTTACTACTTCCACTTACCAATGTAATTTACTGCTGCTCCTTATACCACTGTTATTATACTGCCACTACCCCTTATTCAGTTACTACTGCTCCTTATACCATCATTTAATATATTGTCCCTACCACTGCACCTTACCCAGTTACTACTGCCCCTTATAAAATCAATTATATTATCCCACCACTACCCCTTACTCAGTTACTCCTGCTCCTTATACCATCACTTTTTATATTACCTCTACCACCACCACTACTCAGTTACTACTGCTTCTTACACCATCACTTACATTACCCATACCATTACCCCTTACTCAGTTACTATTGCCATTCCTACTGTCATTTATTACAATCTTTTCTATAGGCCCATACTGCTGTATGAGTTACTACTGCCCCATCTAGTGTCACCTGTTATTGCTTTTGCTATACTCTTCTACTTTAATTACTGCTCTCATTAGTACAGTCCCTTACTGCATTTACTTACTGTGATACCAAGGATGACAAAACTGTTTAAATGTGCTATACATCTTCTTTCTTATTTCAGACTGTTAACACATTTGTACACTAATTTAAGTGTTGTAAAAGATAAAAGAGAAATACACTGACAAATTGCATTGATATTATGTCCTGTATTTGCATGCTTTTTCACATAATAAGTAAAAGAAAACTGTGTTTGGAAGCTGCAAATTTAAGCTGCAGTAACTGGGTGATGTGTTGTTTCACAAGAGAGAAGTAATTGATGCAGATCTGGTGTCCCTGCATCCCAGCACTGGAAAAGCCTTGCCTCTAACCAAGAGCTGTGCTTTTGATAGAGCACTGGGCAGATTTGAGGAGAAAGTATGCACCAGTGCTATGCTTTTTTGAACTGCCAGTCCCACATTCTTTCCTATGAGCTTTTTCTGCTGGAGAAGATGAGGGCTAAGGCAGAGGAGGGATTTGAGACAAGGATCTGAAGGAAAATGAGCTGGGCCTGTGAGACCTCTGCTTTCAGGTTGCCAGCCACTCAAAGTAATGTGACCATAATGCTGAGGACACATTATACATGCCAAAAGCTACAGGGCCTGTGATACACATACATGCCTGCATGAGGACCATACCCCTGCTAGAGAATGTAAAAGCAGATATCCTAAATGTTGCACTGAAGGCTGTCCTTTTTAGACCCCCTGTTGAAAAACATTAAAAATGGTGGAAAGGGAAACACTACTTGGTCTGTGAGGTGACCGTTTCAAGCCCAAGTTCATAAATGCAGTAGGAATTTTCCAGCAAAAAATGTGACTTCCTTACTCTAAACAGAGCAGTATTAATCTTGGAAGAAGAGAAAGTTTAGGGAAAAATGTCAAGGTAGACAAAGAGGCAAGTCTGGGTGGCCCCAGGGCTTAGATATCCAGAGGGGCTAGCTATGACTCAGCCAGGTAGCTTCCTCTCCCCAACCCATCAACTCTTGTCACCCTCTCAGAAAAGTTGGAAGGCACTTGTCCATAATGATAAGAAACTGAGAAGGAATTACTCAAAACCAGTGGGTGGGACTATCATCTGAAGAGCTACAGACTGCAACTCCAGGACATTCCAGGATGCAGAGGCATTCCACCAATCCCCAAGGATCAGTTGGCTGTTGTTCCTGCAGTAATCCAAGAAATGATGTACTCTGGGAACATAGAAAGGGTTCCAGAAGGAGAGGAAAGGCAAGGGTTTTTATTCAGGACTCTTCCTAGTTCTAACAAAAGAAGGACCGTGGAGCCCATGGTTATCACCTACTGGGAAACCTAGTGTTCCAAGTAGTTGATAATCATATGATGAGCCAGAGCTGTCTACCTCCCTTCAGCCTGGTGTGTTTGCAGCAGCTGCTCACGCCTGTCCTCCTTGGCCAGTTCCTGCAGGCACCTGAGTCACTAGTCAAATTGTGGTCTCTAGTGGCACAGTCAGGGCTTTATCTGTCTACACCGCAGAGCTGGCTAGAAATTTAATAAACACTTTAAATCAGAGTACTGTAATGAATTCCTGGGACCCTCTCCCATCTACTTTTATATGTTGAGGCAATGTTTAGATTGTGTCATTAGGTCAGCAGTTCAGTTAAACAATGATAAGCGGAATAGTCCTACAGCGTAGAACCTGATAAATGAGCTCTCTCAGTACTGCTTTCTTTAAGAGAATTTATCAGTTTTCCTTTAGTAAGTTGGTACATAATTGTGCTCCTCTACTTTGATTATTTTTATTATAAGATTGCCTTTATCTCCCTAGGCACTCTAATATTTAACCTGACTCCAGCTGTCTTTTTATCTTTGTAGGAAACGTCCCCAAAACAAGATGAAGAAATCTCCAGTTGGTAGTTGGCGATCCTTCTTTAACTTGGGAAAATCTTCATCAGTCAACAAGCGGAAATTGCAGCGCAATCCCAGTGAGCCATCCGAAATGAAGACCATAGCACTTCCAGGTGACCTTTATAGGGTATGGGCAAAGGGGTATGAGCAGTGGAAACTCTTAGGAGATATTCATAGTGAGTTACCAGTCATGGAAAGACATGACTGCTGTGTAAAGATGAAGCAAGTCTTTACCAGTTCTAAATGTGCCACTGCTGTAATGCCATATTTATGGTACCATTCAGATAGGAGCAAAATCTAGTTTCGTTTATATTACAGTAGTAGCATTGTGGTCCATGCAGTATGACAGAAATATGAATGTTTATTTGTCCAACAGTTCCTTGTTGATCATTATGTTGCTTACTTAAAGCAACAGTTAGTTTAATAAATCACTTAGAAGTGTAAATTGCTAAATCTCTTTCATCAGTTTTCTGTTAACTCAAATGCTGTGCAAACTGAAGATAATTATGTTCGTGTTTTTTTTTAAGCATTTGGGTACAGGGAAAGTCCAAGTGGGCATTGAAAGACCCCTTTTCAGTGGGGGCCTGGGGAGAAAAGCTCCACAATTAACATGAGTAGGTACAGAAAGTTACATATTTCAAACAGTACTACAGGCAGTATAACATAACACACTTTAAGTAGATACATAAAGTTACGTATTTCCAGTAATTTTACAGTCAGTGTAATTATATGTTGGACAGCATTTCATAAAGCATGAAATTAGAACAAGTATGTACAAGTAATTTGTAAGATTAAAATGCACACAACTGTTTCAGTTAGTAGGCTATCAGAATTCAGTGGAGAGTATTTTAAGTGTGAGGTATTTAGCTGTGTGGAATAATGGTTAATAAGATATTGTCCAGTACCAGGTTGTTGTTGTCTTTCGGCTTTTCCCGGTTAGGGGTCGCCACAGCGGAACTCCGATCCGCTAATGATCGGCAATAGATTTTGACAAACGCCGAGGTGCCAGCTCAACATTCAACCTTCATCTAAGGCACGCCCATTTACGCATGTCTTTCGAACGCCCACCCAACCGTGGGGAGGACATGCAGACTCCACACAGAAGGCACTCCAGCCGATAATCGAACAGGAGAGCCTCTTGCTGTGAGGCAATAACGCTACCACTGCACCACCGCGGATGTTGTCTAGTACCAGGTCTTTACTGAAATTAAAGCAGGACATTTGTCTGGGTCTGAGATTATTAAACTTTAGATAGTTATGAAATTCTATCCAGTTGAATAAGAGCAAGACTGGTGAGTTTTCTAGTAAAAGTTAGTTGGGAATTTAACAGTTTTGTTGCAGCATTGCTCTAGTTTAGTTAGAAGGTTGGCATTGATTGATTGTGGGATTGATGGCGTATATGAGAGGACCAACAGAAAAAATGCTAAGGCAGTTACTTTTCTAGAGTGGAGTGAGTAATGAGAGGATACCTTGTACAGTAGCTCTAGTACTTGTAATTAGGACTGTTCATAGCGATTCATGTGATGTAACAGAAGTAAATAAGATATATTATTGTGCAGCTAAATTAATAACAGTCTTATTCCAAACCCACAAGGCAGTAAGGGGAAGGAAGGGGAGAAATCAAATGCCATCATGAAAATATCGAATAGAAAAAACTATAAAGCAATTAAGATAAGAAGTGTCACTATTAGAAGAGTGTAGAAGAGGGAACAGCTCAACAAAAATACTCAGAAAGATAAATGTGATAAAAGCAAATCACAGTATTAGAACAGATCTGGATCTTTTGTGCACTATCATAAATAATAAACTAAAATACCAGCACAGGTAGAAAAAAATTAGAAGATACGCAGATAAATATAAAGGGAAAAGTACAACATATGCAACTTATTGATCATCTAAAAAAGGTTTATATAGAATTTGGAAACAAGGCAAAAGGAATTGAAACATCACCAAAAAAGGAAGAAATAGATACATTTTGGAGAAATATCTGTAAAGATCCTGTGGAACATAACAAAGTTCTTAAATGGATAGAAGTAGTAAAAGAAAAGAATAAGTTCAAATGTTCAGGATATGAAATGGGATGAAGTAACGGCCAGAGAGTTTGAAGCAAACTTAAGAAAAATCCTAATTGGAAAACCCCAGATCCAGATGCAGTACCTTACCTCTGGTTAAAAGTATTAACATCTTTACATGAAGATTTAACCATGAGTAAGAACTGTTTGTGTGCACCCCGAACAGATACCAGCCTGGTTAACAACAGGAAAAACAATATTCCTACTTGAGTGAACCTGCAAGCTTTCCTAAAAACTATAGACCAATAACTTGCCATCAGACAATGTATAAACGATACAATGGAATTGATGCCAACAGAGTTTATAGTCATTTAAAAGAAAACTCAATTATGACAATAGAACAAAAGGGTAACAAAAGAAAGTCGGATGGAACAAATGATCATTTGTTGTTAAACAGTCACAATGGGGAAGTAAAAGGGAAGAATCTAAGTATGGCATGGATAGACTACAAAAAGCATTTGATAGTATCCCACATTCATGGATAAAAGTATGCTTAAAAATGTGTAAGATACACCCCACACTGATCAGTTACATTAGTGACCATGAAACAGTAGCAAACAACTTTGCAGTTAAGCCATGATAAGACAAATTATTATTCCAGGGATAAAAATTCAAAGGGAGATATTCCAAGGTGACACTGTCACTGCTGCTGTTTTTGTCTTGCCCTCAGCCCATTAAGGTGTCTCCTTAACAGATTAGGTCATGGCTACAATTTGGCTGCCAGAAAACAGTGGAAAGACTTCTCATCTTCTTTTTGTGGATTATTTAAAACTGTATAGCTCATCAGATGAGGAACTGAATGCACAACTGCAAGTGGTCAAAACTTTTTCAAATGATGTAAGAATGTCATTTGGTCTTGATAAATGTGCAGAAGCAACCTTTAAAGCAGGAAAGCTGCTGCACCAAGAAAACATCAGTTTGGGACAGGAATGTGATATAAAAGAACTTGAGCAAGAGAGAGTATATAAATATTTGGGAATTGAAGGATAAACAATAAAACATGAACAAATGTGATTAAAACTTAAGAATATTTTACAAAACTAAAATTACGACTGTAAACAGCATTGACATCTAAGAGTAAAGTCCAAACTATAAACCAGATTGCTCTTCCTGTCCTAACTTACAGTTTTGGAGTGATTGATTGGCCCAAAAAGGTGCTGGATTGG
This sequence comes from Protopterus annectens, assembly GCF_019279795.1. Taxonomy (NCBI): domain Eukaryota; kingdom Metazoa; phylum Chordata; order Ceratodontiformes; family Protopteridae; genus Protopterus; species Protopterus annectens. The sequence goes on from NC_056741.1 coordinate 1,513,091,357, forward strand.
TTGCATAGGAAATCAAGAAGGATGCTTCATGCTCACCATACGATTTGTATACAGAGACTGTATATTCCTTGATGTTCATCGTGCATACAGCTGCAGTCATAACAGATGGGTTCTCCTGCCGTCAGGCGGGTCCTCGGTCGGCCGAATTCCAAAGTCTAGGTCCAGCGTCGGTTGTCGTCGCTTCTTCCCTGACGTCACTGCGACAGGGGTATAAAAGAACCAGCCAACGCCATTTTCTTCAGTCTTTCTTGCCGCGCGGTGCCCGAAGCAGAAGCAGTTCGCAAGTGCCGGTCGGCCAGCTCCTGAGATTACGAAAAATTTGGAAACCAAAGTCTTCTTAAAAGCTAAGTACCCCGTTGGGGAAACTTTTCTTGCCTCAGACCGATGTCAGACAAAGTTAATAATTGTATTTCTTGTGGGAAGCAAATACCGCATAAGGATTTCCATTCCCTCTGTATACCTTGTTTAGGCCCAGACCACGACGTCTCGGTCTGTCACTGTTGTGCTACATTCAACAAACGCACTATTAAGCGTCGGGCGGAGTTCGCCCAGCATTTTTTTGGGAAAGCATTTAACTATACCATGTCGTCGGATACTCCGACACCGGTTTTGTCTAAAAAACGCAAAGACAAGGACCGACACTCGAGGTCCGCGGCCTCTACCGACACCACGCCAAAGCCGACTACACGTGGTCCAGTTCTCAGTGAGGCGCCTACACAGCCCCTGATTACCGACGACACATCTTTGGCGGTGTCTCCTGTACCCGAGGTCGCAGGCTCCTCGGCCCACACCCCGACTACAGATACCGAAGCCACTCTTGGCGTTGAAACACAGAATGTGGACAGGTCCACCTCCACTCAAGGTGTCTTCAGACCTTCCTCTTCTTTCTCCATCAAGGCTTTCACCAAGTCTAAAGCAACCATGCACCCTAAGAGACCAGTTACACAGGGCCCATCTCCAGGCCCCATGCCTAAGAAACAGATGCTTAAAATGGCTGAGGATTTAATTACTCTAATCAGAGGTTCTCAGCCACCTCCGGACAAAAGGCCCAGAGTGGAGGAAGATTCCCCCTCCTCTGATCAGGGCTCCATTATTTCAGAACACTCTGATGATCAGGAACAGTCTTACTCCCCTTTTGAAGACTCTGATGCAGAGGAGTCTATTCCTTCTGTATCCCCCCCTGAGGATTTCTCATTTGGGGAGACTTTGCATACCTTAAGGGAACACTTCCACTGGGAAGGCCAGGATTATTCAGATTCCAAGAAAAGGCTCAGGGAATTTCTTTTGTTACCCCAGCACAGGCCTCTGGCTATACCTCCTGTCTTGGACATCCTAGATGATGTTTACTCGGAGGCCTGCCTTAACCCGGACTCTCTACCTCCAGCTCCAGTTAAGCCTGACAGGTACTACAGGGTTCCTGACTCACACCAATTTCTTTACAAAAGCCATGCTGCTGACCTAGAAACCATCTCACGGGCCCAAGGGAGTTAAGGCTTCCATTGCCAAAAATCCATTGCCTTCCAAGAGATTCCAGATCCTTAGAAAGGTGGGGAAAAAAGGTATATACCTCGGCTACCTTAACCATGAGGGCCTTAAACTGTCAGTTTCATATGCTAAAATACCAACAGTTTCTGTTATCTCAATTGAAAAGTAAAATGTCACAACCTGAACAACCAGACTTGAAGGAGTTGCAGGATTTGATGCATAGTGCAGAACAAGTGGGTAAACATACCTTACAATGTGGTTTTGATGCTCTAGAGGCCTCATGTAGAGCTGCTGTTACAGGCTCAGTCATACGCAGGCATGCTTGGCTCAAGGAACAAACCTTGCCTGATCATGTCAAAGCTAAATTACTAGACGCCCCTCTTCAAAAGGATGTGCTATTTGGGGCAAATGCTGAGGAAGTATTACGGAAAATGGAGGAAAAAGCTAAATCAATGCAAACTGTGAAAGAATTTCTGCAGGTTCAACCCCCATGTTTTAGTAAAAATTGGCCTTCCAAAAACTGGTCCTTTCCTGCCACAGACAGACCCCAAAGAGGCAGATACAGGCACCCGAGGGGCAGAGGACAATCACAAGGATCGTACAGAGGCAGACAATGACAAGCTCCTACACAAAGAGGTGGTGAGGACAACTCACAATCTTTCAGAAAGCAAACCCAATGACTTTCCCCTTTGCAGGCCAACCAGGTCTCAAATGGCAGCCCCCTTAGGAGGAAAGCTGGCACTATTCTCAAAAAATTGGCATGTTGTCACAAAGGACAAATGGATCCTGGACATTATAAACAGAGGCTACAAATTCCATTTTCATACCCTTCCAAAAATGAGAGGCATGCCAAAACTGCCACACAATCAAAGGGCAGAGGCACAAAAGCAAATTTCAGATCTTGTAAACATGAAAGCTATTCAAGAGGTACCTACACACAAACAAGGTCAAGGTTTTTATTCCAGGCTATTTCTGGTGCCAAGGAAGGGAAAAGATTGGAGACCTATTTTGGATCTTTCCATCCTAAACACATTCCTACTGCACCAAAATTCAAGATGCTCACTCTACAGCAACTTCTTCCCATGCTGGGCAAGGAGTCTTGGCTGGTAACATTGGACCTCAAGGAGGCATACCTGCATGTCCCAATCAGACAAAATTGCAGAAGATACCTCAGATTTCTTGCAGGTTCAACCCATTATCAATTCTCTGCATTGCCCTTTGGCTTATCTACTGCCCAGAGTATTCACAAAATGCCTGGCATCAGTAATTGCCTACTGCAGACTTCAAGGGATACAAATATACCCTTATTTGGACGACTGCCTGATCCAAGCGGACAGCAAGCACATTCTTCTGAAACATCTGGCTTATGTAATAATGTTATTAAACTCTCTGGGATACACAGTCAACAAAGAGAAATCAAGGCTAATACCCTCTCAGAATATAATTTTCCTGGGTGCCAATTTGGACACAAACACCCAGATGGCCTACCTCACGCCAGAGAAGCAGGGGCAACTAATTCAATATTTCAGAACACTGGCAAATTGCACCAGGCTGACTGCAAGGAAAATCCTGCAGGCTCTGGGATTCATGGCATCTTGCATCTTACTAATCCCATGTGCAAAGCTGCATATGAGAAAACTACAATGGTACCTAAAAACATATGGTCTCAACACAGCCACAGTTTGGAAACAATAATACCACTACTTCCATGTCTGCAAAAGGAATTTCTGTGGTGGGCTCAAGCATGTCAAACAAACACAGGTCTTCCATTCAGCAAGCCTCAAGCAAATCAAGTCATCACAACAGACGCCTCGGACTACACACATGACAGACCGGTGCATTCAGGGCAAATGGTCCCAAAAAGAAAAGCACCTTCACATCAATCAAAAAGAAATGCTAGCAGTAATAAATGCTATTATAGCTTTCAAGGACCTTCTACAACCAGGTCAACTATTGATAAGAACGGACAACACCACAGTTATGTGGTACATAAACAAGCAGGGAGGAACACATTCCTATCCCTATGCAGACTGGCCATATCACTTTGGAACATGGCCATGGACTTACAAATGGAACTACAAGCACAGTACTTGCCAGGCAAGGAAAACATGCTGGCAGACAACCTAAGCAGGAATATGACAGATCCACACGAATGGATGTTGCATCCAAAAGTTTTACAGAAATAATCCAAGAATGGGGAAGGCCAGACATAGATCTCTTTGCCTCCCACAAAAATCATCAATTGACAAAATTCTGCTCGAGGACCTTCCATCCAAAGGCCTGGAGAGTGGACGCTCTCTCTTTCAGTTGGACATCAATGACAGTTTATGCCTTCCCGCCTCTTCCTCTGCTGCCCAAAGTCCTATTGAAGACCAGAGCAGACAGACCAAAGATGATCCTCATTGCTCCGGACTGGCCAAGGCAACACTGGTACCCACTCCTGAGGAGCCTGACGCATTCCCCTCCATGGACCCTGCCTCTAATGCCTCTTCTTCTGACTCAGCACAGCTTCAAAACTCTTCAGCTAAAAACACTCAATCTAGCCGCATGGAAGATTCCTTAGCATCACAGCAGGCCCTACTCTCCAAGGAGGTGCAGGATGTCATTTTGCAGGCCAGAAGGCCATCAACTAGAAAAGCTTACTCCGCAAAATGGAAACGTTTTTGTGCCTGGAATGAGAAAAAGGGCCAGAACCCTGGAAAACTGAATTTACCTCAAATACTACAATATTTGGCTGAACTGCTAAGCAGTGGACTTTCGTTCTCCTCCATCAAAATCCATGCCTCAGCCATTTCTGCAGAATACAACACTGATCCTCCTTTATTCTCTCACCCTCTTTTAAGACAGTTCCTCAGAGGGGCTAAGAATTTAAGACCTCCAAGGAAACAACCAATACCGACTTGGGATCTTAATTTCATTCTGGAAAAACTGACTTTGCCTCCTTTTGAGCCAACTGCCTCATCAGATTTGCAATATTTGTCCTGGAAAACAGCTTTCCTTCTGGCTATCACTTCAGCTCGTAGAGTTTCAGAACTACAGGCTCTCATGGCTGTCCAGCCTTTTATCATCTTCCATCAGGACAGAGTTTCCTTACGAACCAACCCGTCCTTTATGCCTAAAGTGGTATCCAGGGTAGCTTTAAATCAGGCCATACATTTACCTACTTTTTATCCCAATCCTCAAAACAAAGGGGAGAGATTACTACAAAATGAGTGAGATTGTATTTAAACCGTCTGACAAGGGAAATAAATTGGTAGCCATGCACTTTATAGACTATTTGTTTATGTGTATGGATCATTTACATGATACTAATACATATAAAGTAATTGATTCAAGGGTGTATACTAGATCTATTGAAGAATATTTGGATATTATTAATAAAGGTGTGAGATTGGGTTATTTTTGTCAAACAGAAATTAAGAATAAGTTTCAGGTGGAAGGTTCTAAAATTATAGTTTCAGGTTCCTGTTATTTTTTGCATAATTTAGGTATTTTTTTACATCATTTTTTGTCTTCTTATGTTCGTAGTTTACCTTCATATATTTGTGATGTGTTTGATTTTTTGGAAAAAATAAAAAGGGTAGATATAAATCAGAGGATGTTATTGGTCACTATTGATGTGAAGAGCCTATATACCAATATTAAACATCAGTTTGGTATAGAGGTTATTAGATTCTTTTTAGGTGACTTTCCTGCCACTGAATTTATAGTTGAATTGATTTATTTTTGTTTAACTCATAATTTTTTTGAATTTAATCATGTGTTATATCAGCAGCTACAGGGTACAGCCATGGGGGGGGGCTTTTTTGCCCATGTATGCTAATCTCTTTATGGGATTATTTGAATTGGAAATTATTTACAAGCATGAGTTTTTTCATTCACATGTGATTGAATACTATAGATATGTGGATGATTTGATATTTCTAGTTGAAGCTGATAAACAAGAAATTATAGAATTTATTAATGATATTAATGAGAGTAAATATTTGTTGAATTTTGATGGGTTGACAATTGGACATATTGTTCCTTTTTTGGATGTTGTGTTAGATATTTCTGATGGTAGGAATATTGTTACTTCACTAAACAGAAAATTTGAAGGAGTTAATCAATATTTATATGGTACCAGTGGGCATCCCCCTCATACCTTAGATGCTTTACCTTATAGATTGTGCAATAAGCCTGAAACTTTTCATAAAGAAATGAGGTCTTTGGTGAATTCCTTCATAAATCGAGGGTATAGTAAGGAAATTTTGAGTAAAAGTTTTGACAAGTTGGTTAGGGGGGTTAAATTAGTAGGTTCTAGAAATGTTTATAATTTTGATCATAAAGTGGCACGATATGATAATATCACTAATAATAATGAAAATATGTATTTTGTAACTACTTTTGGTTGTTTTACTAGAGATTACTACATTCCTTGGACATCCACAGGCAACTGCGTTATTATTTGGACAGAACAAAACCTTTCAGAAAATCAGAACAGCTCTTTGTGGCCTATGCGGTAGGAGCTCAAGGAAAGCCAATTTCCAAACAGACAATCTCAAAATGGATAGCCCACTGCATACGCTTTTGCTATTCCTTTCATGGCAAAACTGTTCCTACAGGCATTAGAACTCATTCCACCAGGGCCACAGCCACCTCTGCAGCCTTCCTCAGAGGAGTTCCTACCAAGGATATTTTGGAAGCAGCCACTTGGAGTTCTGTGCATACCTTCTCCAAACACTACAACCTACCATTATACTCCAAATCTAGAGCAGGCTTTGCCACTGCAGTCTTGCAGGGCATTTTGGCTCCTCCTAGTTCCACCTAGTGCCTACCACCCCTTTCTTAGCTTTGGGATTCTACCCATCTGTTATGACTGCAGCTGTATGCACGATGAACATAGTACAGTTTTGTACCTACCATAAATGTAGATGTTCGAGTGCTAATACAGCTGCAGTCCAGGTTTCCCTCCCTCCTTCCCCTCTAGGGGTATTCTTTTATGGTGTATTTGCTTGCAACTACTGTTTTTTGATTATATTGCATTGCATTACTTCATAATTTTATGTATTGCCTTCCTTCTGGGGGCACCTGACATCTGGGGCAAGAAAAACTGAAGAAAATGGCGTTGGCTGGTTCTTTTATACCCCTGTCGCACTGACATCAGGGAAGAAGTGACGACAACCGACGCCGGACCTAGACTTTGGAATTCGGCCGACCGAGGACCCGCCTGACGGCAGGAGAACCCATCTGTTATGACTGCAGCTGTATTAGCACTCGAACATCTACATTTATGGTAGGTACAAAACTGTACTTTCCAATGGGAGGTATGGGTCTCTTCAAAATTGATTACATGTATAGATCTGCAGTCGTGGGACTGCATACATATCTGCTGACCTCACAAGACTCAAATGTAGTGATAGTTTTAAAACATTAGGAGAATAAGTCTAAGATGACTTCCTGCTTAGTTTAGCACAAGCATATTGGTGTCAAGCAGGTATGGAAATGTTTTTTTATTTATTTATTTATTGACATTTGTTGACCAGGAAAGTCCGCTGGGTCAGAAACCCATTTTCAGTGGAGGGCCGGGGAGAAAAGCTCCATAATTAATACAGTCAAATAAAAATATAGACACTTGACAAAAATTTTTTTAAAAGTGGAAATATGCAAAAAGTTAAAAAAATATATAAAAGTAGAATACGTAGACAATATAAAACTTTCAATATGTATCAGAACTTATATAAACTTAGGTAACAGTTGGTAGTATAGTACAAAGCTTGAGTTGTTTCTTTGTCTTTGCATGAAATAAAACATGGCAGATGTTCATCGTGTTTCACTGTTGCAGTCATGACTGTAGGGTTCTCCCCTGCCGGCAGGCAGCCCTCGGTCGGCCAGAATCCCAAAGTCTGGGTCCGGCGTCGACTGTTCAACCCTGCTCCCTGACGTCAGAGCGCCAGGAGTATAAAGCTGACAGCTGACGCCATCTTCTCCAGTCTTTCTTGCCGTGCGGTGAAAGCAGTTCGCAATTGCCGGTCGGTTGACTCCTGACGAATATTTCCACGTACTTCGGTCCGAAGATTTCTCTTCTCCACTCAAAGCTAAGTACCCCGTTGGGGAAACTTTTTTCTTGCTCCACTCTGATGTCAGAAAAAGTTAATAATTGTATTTCATGTGGGAAGCAAATACCTCATAAGGATTTTCATTCTTACTGTATTCCTTGCTTGGGCCCTGACCACGACGTAGCTAGTTGTCGGTTTTGTGCTAGATTCAATCAACGTACAATTAAGCGAAGGTACGATTTTGCCTTTCATTACTTTGGTAGACAATTTAACTACAAAATGTCGTTGGATACGCTTCCATCTACCGGAGTTCACAAGCGTCACAAGGATAAAGACAGGCCTCCGAGGTCCAAATCTGATGATAGCGCACATGTAGCCAGCTACAAGTTCGGCCGTCGTCAGTGAGGCGCTTTTGCAGCCCCTGTCATCGGTCATTTCAGAACCGATGGCCGAAACGGACTCTCATGAGGAGCCAACCAGGCCATTAAATATCGCTGTTGCAGGACCTTCTGACAACGCTCCTTTGGATGGGTCCGGAGCCGCTGTGCAGGTACCGGCTTCCGAAGGGGTTTTCAGGCCTACTCAGCTTCAGGTAAAGGCAAAGCCAAGGACAAAGGCAAAGACTCCTTCTAAACCGAAGACTTCAACACAGGCTTCTTCTGAACCAGCTCCCAAGTCACAGAAACAGTTACTCAAGATGGCGGAGGATTTACTTACAATGATTAGGGGTTCTCATCCCCCTCCAGACAAAAGGCCAAGGCAAGATGTTTATTATGATTCCTCTGATCAGGCTTCTGTTTCCTCAGTTTCTTCTTCTGATCAGGAATATTCTTTTCCTCCTTATGAGGATTCTGATGCGGAAGAATCCATTCCTTCAGCTTCTCCTCCTGAGGATTTTTCTTTTGGGGAAACTTTGCATGAAATGAGGGAACATTTTCACTGGGAGGGACAGGAGTATTCAGAATCCAAGAAAAGACTGAGGGATTTTCTTCTTCTTCCCCAACATAGGCCCCTGGCTATTCCTCCTGTTTTGGATATTGTGGATGATGCCTTTTTGGAGGCTAATTTAACTCCTGATTCTTTTCCTCCTGCTCCTGTTAAGCCTGATAGGTGCTGGGTGCTACAGGGTTCCTGATTCCTATCAGTTTTTATTTAAGAATCCTACTGCTGACCCTGAAACCATTTCTGAGGGTCCTAAGGGTGTTAAGGCCGCTACTGCCAAAAATCCTATTCCTACTGAAAAGGATTCTCGAGCCTTGGAAAGATGGGGCAAAAAGGTGTACACTTCTGCTACTTTGTCCATTAGGGCTTTAAACTGTCAGTTTCATATGCTTTAATATCAGCAGTTTCTATTATCTGTCTTAAAACAAAAATGTACTTCCATTTCTGCCTGTGCAGAGGATAAGGAATTAACAAGTTGGGAAGCATGTTTTACACTGTGGATTTGATGCCTTGGAGACTTCTTGTAGGGCTGCGGCCTCTGGCACAGTCATTAGAAGACATGCATGGCTAAAGGAACAGAATTTACCTGAACAAGTAAAGGCTAAATTATTGGATGCTCCTGTTCAGCATAATGTTTTGTTTGGATCTAAAGCTGAAGAGGTGATTAAAAAGATGGAGGATAAGGCGAAATCCATGCAAACAGTTAAAGATTTCTTACAAGTACAGCCTCCTAGATTTATCAGGAATTGGCCATCAAAAAACTGGTCCTTTCCCTCTTCAGACAGGCCTCAAAAGGGTAGATATAGACGCTCCAGAGGGAGGCCTCAAACACAGGCTGCTTATAGACCAAGGCAGTGGACTGCTTCTAACCCTAGTGGAGGAGAAGACAGACCACAGTCTCAAAGGAAACAAACTCAATGACTCCCTCGGTTGGGCTGCAGGAATGTCTTGCCTGGAAGCCCCTCTCAGAGGAAAACTCTCTCTTTTTTTACCAAAATTGGACTCAAATAACCCAGGACAAATGGGTTTTGGATGTGATTTTAAGAGGTTACAAATTCCATTTTCATACTTTGCCAAGGCCAAACGGATGGCCAGACCTTCCAAAACATCAATGGACGGAGGCCTTAAACCAGGTGGAAGCTCTTTTGGCTATGAATGCCATAGAACTGGTACCTCTTTCAGAGATGGGAAAAGGGTTTTACTCAAGGCTCTTTCTAGTCCCAAGAAAGCAAAATTCATGGAGACCCATTCTGGATCTGTCGGTCTTGAACACCTTTCTAGAGATTCCAAAATTCAAGATGCTTACTCTACAGCAGTTACTTCCAATGCTGTCCAAAGATGCATGGATGGTGACTTTGGATTTAAAGGAGGCATATTTACACATTCCCATCAGGCAGGATCGCAGAAAATACCTCAGGTTCAAGGCCGGATCGAGGCACTTTCAATTCTCTGCACTGCCCTTTGGATTATCTACTGTGCCCAGGGTCTTTACCAAATGCCTGGCTCCAGTAGTAGCTTACTGCAGACTCAAGGGAATTCAAATATACCCTTATCTGGACGATTGTCTAATTCAGGCAGACAGCAAGGATGTCTTACTCCAGCATCTACATTTTGTACAAAGCCTCCTCAAATTCCTGGGATTCTCTGTAAACATAAAAAAGTCAAATTTGACACCATCACAAGAGATAACTTTTCTGGGTGCTCTTCTAAACACTACAACCCAGATGGCTTTTCTGACATCCGAAAAACAATTACAGCTGGCATCAACTTTCAAAGCCTTGGCAACTCTAACCCATCTATCTGCAAGGAAATTCCTGCAGGCTTTGGGTTACATGGCCTCCTGCATTCTTCTTGTACCATATGCAAGACTACACGAGGAAAATACAGTGGTACCTAAAAAGTGTATGGTCTCAGCATTACCACAGTTTGGACATATTGATTCCTGTCCTTCCTTGCCTTCAAAAGGAATTTCTTTGATGGTCCAGGGCATGTGCTCTAAACAAAGGGGAAGCCCTTCCGTCTACCTCCTGCCTCTCAGATTCTAACCACGGACGCCTCGGATTATGCTTGGGGAGCCCATTTTCAGGGCAATTGTCTGCAGGGCCTTTGGACAAAGGATCAGAAGCACCTGCATATCAACTTAAAGGAGATGTTAGCCGTTCAGAAAGCTCTGTTGGCCTTCAGGAATCTCATACAGCCAGGACAACTACTAATATGGACAGGCAACACCACAGTTATGTGGTACATAAACAAGCAAGGGGGATCTCATTCCTTCCCCCTTTGCAGACTAGCCATGGATTTGTGGAACACAGCTCTAACTTGCAATCTGGATCTTCAAGCTCAGTTTCTACCAGGAAAACAAAACTTACTGGCAGACAGTTTGAGCAGGAACCTTTCGGATCCACATGAGTGGATGCTGGACACCAAAATATTCAGGATGATAACAGCAGTATGGGGATGTCCTCACATAGATCTCTTTGCATCCCATCTAAATCATCAGCTGCAGATTTTTTGCACCAGGACATTCCACAGAGAGGCTTGGAAAGTGGATGCCCTGTCTTTCAGTTGGAGGAACCTCTCTGGATATGCCTTTCCGCCTCTACCTCTTCTTCCACGAGTTTTATTGAAGATAAAACAGGACAAACCCAAGATGATAATCTTGTTGGCTCCAAATTGGCCTCGGCAGTTTTGGTATCCAACTCTAATAAACCTATGCCTGGAGCCCCCTTGGATTTTACCTCTGTCTCCGAACCTTCTGTCCCAACATCAGGGTCAGGTTCTACACTCTCATGTCAGAACTCTCAGCCTGGTGGCCTGGTTAATCCAGGGCCTTTGATTTCTTCTTTCCTACCCAAGCAGGTTATGGATGTCATTTTGGAAGCTAGATGTCCTAGCACTAGGAAATCTTATGCGGGAAAATGGAAAAGATTTTGTTCCTGGATGCAGGCTTAGGATTCTGATCCTCTTCTTCCTAACATTACTTTAATTCTACTTTACTTGACGGATCTCTTACATAAGGGTCTGTCTTTCTCTTCCATTAAGATCCATGTTTCAGCTATTTCTGCTCATTATAATACAGACCCTCCCATCTTTTCCCACCAGCTCATGAGACAGTTCCTCAGCGGAGCTAAGAACTTAAGACCTCCTAGATCTCCTCCTATTCCTGCTTGGGATCTCAATTATGTTTTGGAAAAACTAACCTTGTCTCCTTTTGAGCCTGCCGCTTCTGCTGACATAGTTTTTATCTTGGAAGACGGCTATCCTGTTGGCACTAACCTCTGCCAGGAGAGTTTCAGAGTTACAAGCTCTTATGGCGGTGGAACCATATATTATTTTTCATCAAGACAGGGCATCTTTGAGGACTAATCCAACTTTCATGCCTAAGGTGGTTTCCAAAGTGGCTTTAAATCAAACTATCCACTTGCCAACCTTTTTCCCCACTCCTCAAAATAAAGGGGAAAGGATCTTACATTCCTTGGATGTGCATAGACAGCTACGTTTTTACCTGAACAGAACCAAGGACATCAGAAAATCAGAACAATTGTTTGTTTCTTATGCGTCAAGTTCCCAAGGAAAAGCCATTTCTAAACAAACCATTTCTAAATGGATTGCTCATGGAATCAGATTTTGTTATTCACACCATGGAAAGCAAATCCCAGGGAGCATTCGGACTCATTCCACTAGAGCTGCTGCCACTTCTGTAGCCTTCCTTAGGGGAGTTCCTACCAAGGACATTTTGGGAGCTGCAACTTGGAGTTCAGTGCATACTTTCTCTAAGCACTACAATTTACCTCTCTACTCTAAGTCTAGGGCAGGCTTTGCCTCTCCGGTCTTGCAGGGCCTTTTAGCCGCCCCTCCTTCTTTATGACCACCTCTCTTTCTTACAGCTTTGGGATTCTACCCTACAGTCATGACTGCAACAGTGAAACACGATGAACATAGTACAGTTGTGTACACCTACCATAAATGTAGATGTTCGAGTGTCTTCACTGTTGCAGTCTGGGTTTCCCTCCCTCCTGTCCCCTCTTATTTTTACTTTTGTGTGGTTCCTTTTTCCACCATTCTTCTGAGGTGCATTTGCAAAGGTTTTGGGACCATTTTCATTTTGGGACTCCTGACATCTGGGGCAAGAAAAACTGGAGAAGATTGCGTCAGCTGTCAGCTTTATACTCCTGGTGCTCTGACGTCAGGGAGCAGGGTTGAACAGCCGATGCCGGACCCAGACTTTGGGATTCTGGCCGACCGAGAGCTGCCTGCCTGCAGAGGAGAACCCTACAGTCATGACTGCAACAGTGAAGACACTCGAACATCTACATTTATGGTAGGTGTACACAACTGTACTTTCTTGCCCAACAGTTATAGCGCTAATAGAGCTGTGTTGCATTCAGGGTAAAAGTTATTTTAAGCTATGGAACTGGATTAGAAATAAGTAGTGAAGGTTTTATGGTGGTTTGTTTGATTTGCATTGGCATTTGAGGTTATATAGGAAGTAAGTTTTTAAAGCTATTTTATATGTCTTTATACAGTCTATTTGGGTAATATGGGAGGGTAAGAAGTTCTGTTTTTTAGCAATGCTATGGGATAACGGGTCTATATTATATCCTCGAACGCTTAAAAAAGCGAACACTGATTGATCGAACTTATTTTCGCGAAACTGCAAAATATCAAAGCAGCAGAAACTCAAATTTTTTTCCTAGGGAAAGAATTCGGTTGTCCGTTTCTGTTGCTTCGGTATTTTCATTGTTATGGTGGAAAGTTACCGGTCGGATTCAGGTAAGTGTGCGATTGTGTGGATGTGAGTGTTACGGTGATTTAGGTGAGTTAGGGTTAGGGCTTGGGTTAGGTGTGTGTGCGATTGAGTGGACATGAGGATTAGGGCGGATTTAAGTGAGTTAGGGTTAGGGAGCGAGTGAGGTGAGTGTGCGATAGTGACAGACTTTAGGGTTTGGTTAAGGTAAATGGGTAGTTAGTGGTGTGTGCATAGTTTAGTGTAGGGTTAGGTATCAGATTTTAGGTGTATGTGTGTGGATTTCTGTTTGTTTGGTGTGTTTGTCTTGTGTGTATGTGTTTTGGATCAGCGATGTTTTTCCCTGGGAAAAAAATTGCTGATCTGACAGTTCGAGATTGTAAGCTTTCGCTTAAATTAGGTCGATCAATCAGCATTCACTTTTTTAAGCGTTCGATGATATAATATAGACCCGGGAGAACAAGCATTGTCCAGCCCTTTTGCTGAGCTTGGTTATGCTTAGTAGCAATTTGTTTGAGGATCTTAGAGTACGTGAAGGAATATAAGTTTGTAGTGTTAATGAGAGTGCTGGGCAGGTATTTGACTTATAAATTATTTTATGGGATGGCATTAGTTGGGTATAGCAAAGATAGTTTGGGAAATCCAACCAGTTCAGTTCAGAGATTGCTTGGCAGTGGTGTGAGCTGTTAGGCTTTCCTGAGGCAAATTTAGCTATTTTATAGTAACAAGACTGAAGTTTATTATTGAGGGATGAGTGGAGGTTAGTCAAGATGGCACTACCATAAAGTAGACCAGGGATGAGTAAGGTACTTGCTAGTTTTGTTTTGGTATTTATTTCCATGTAAAGTTTGACAAAGTTTGCCAAATTTAAAGTGCATTTTCTTTATTGCATTGAGAATGTGTGTTTCAAAGGTGAGTTTGTCGTCAATTGTAATGCCTAGTAGTTTGGCAGATTTTACTATTTCTATTTCAGTTCCGTCTTTAGATGAGATTTTGAAGTCTCTCTCTGGTGGTTTTGAAGAGAATAATAGTTTTGTTTTTTTTGGTGTTTAATAGTTGTGAATTGTTTAGCCATGATTCAATCTCTGTAAAAGTACTTTGAGTAACTGTGAGGAGGTCAGAAAAATTGTTTGAAGTAGAGATTGTCGAATCGTCGGCATATTTGATAATTTTACCTAGTTGAGAGACTGTGGAGGTCATTAATAAAGATATTGATGAGTATTGGTCCCAGGATGGAAACCTGTGGGACTCCTATGTTTGACAGATAATCAGATTGGACGTTATGCCACTTTACAGATTGTCTATTGTTTAGGTATGATGTAAACCAGTTGAGGGATTTGGGGGCACAGCCAAGTTTTGTTAATTGGATCAGAAGTTAAGTATGTGATACTGTGTCAAAAGCCTTAGATAGATCCAGTAGGATTACCAAAGTGGGGTGATTTGTGTCTAAGACTTTTTTGACAGTATCTGTTAATGAGAGCAGGGCTGTAATAGTGCTGTGCTCTGGGTGGAAGCCATGTTGAGTGGGAGACAGAAGATTATTATCAATGAGGTACTTGAGCGATTCTCTGTGTACACACCTCAAGGATTTTCGGGGAAAGTATAGAGATGGGGCAATAGTTTGAGAGGTCATGAGAGTTTCCACCTTTATGTAGTGGAGTAATAATAGATTTTTTTCCATAGATGTTGAATGTATCCCTCTGCGAGAGAGCAGTTTATAAGAATACTAACCGGATATGCAATTGCATTTGCTGCTAGTTGTAAATATTTTGCGGGAAGGTTGTCTGTGGACAAAGAGCATGGTTTGAGTTTTTTTTTTTAATAGTTTGCATACGAGAGATGTGGGTACTGGTTGAATAGAAAATGAGTGAGTTGCAGAAGGATTGGAATTTTTGTCAGGAATGGGTGATGCATTGTCATTTTGTATGAGATTATTAGTATTCTGGGAGTATTGGTTTGGGCTTGTCTTTGATTAATATTTAGATGGTGGTAATAAAGTGGGTATTAAAGTCATGGGAAATTTGATTAGGGGTCTTATCAGATGCAGGAGAGGGATTCTGTAGAATTCCTGGGTTGAGGGAGACTGACTTCCAGAATTTTTTTGGATTATTTTTTTAAGGTTGTTAGCTTAGAGGAGAAATAGTTTTTTTTATCTTGTATTACTATCTATTTCTTAGTTGTTTGAAATTAATTTCATTTTGTTGTGTTCTATCTTTTTGCCAAGTTCATGCCTTGTCTCAATGAAGGATTCATTGTTTACTCAGTTTTGTTAGCCATGGGGCATGATTCACTTTTGTTTGCTTGATACGTATGGGGGGGCTAAGCTATTAAGAGTATCCAAGAAGAGCTTATTAAAGTAATTAACTGCCTCATCTAGAGGGATTTAGTGGGAGCCAGTTATGGGTTTTTAGAGTGCTTGAGAATTTATTTTGGTCAGAGTGGGCGAGATTTCTGGATGTTTTATAGGAGTATAAGTATAATTGTATAGGGGAAATCAAACCAGAAGTAGATAAAAAAAATCAGGTAGTAACTGAATGTGCCAAAAGCAAAAGAAAGAATACAAGGTGAATGATCAGATGAGAATGCAAGAAATTTGAAAAATGCATAAGTACAATTGCAAGTATAGAAAACTCTTGGAACAACTGCATGTTGATCAGGATCGAACACAGGAATGGTTAAGGAGTGGTGAATTTAAACCAAGAGATGAAAGGTTATTATTGGCAGCTCAAGACAGTAGACTACATACATACATGTTGGTTTACAAAGTATATTGAACATGCGGGAGAAACGGACAAATGTAGGTTTTGTAAAACAGAATTGGAAACCGTCACACATCTTGTTGCTGGCAGTGATGTATACTGAAAGGCATAATAATGTGGCAAGACTGTTGCATTTGTGACTGTGCAAACATAATGTTGAAGTAGTTGAAATGCACAGGAGACATGAGCCAGAAAGCATTATAGAAAATCAAGTTTATTTACATGGGATCACCCATTACCAACAGTTCAAAAAATAGATGCAAGAAAATCAGATATAGTAGCTTATGAAAAGAAGGCAAAAGTGGCATTGATTATTGAAATTGCTAAACCCAGCGACTACAGTGTCTTGCATACAGAGAGACAGAAAGTGATAAAATAACCAGGATTTGCAGGCAGAAATGAGGGCAGAGCGGAAGAATGATACCCAGAGAGTTCCAGTAGTAGTAGGAGGAACAGGTCTTATAAAAAATAGTTTACAATCGCACTGAGATATGTTACCGATGCATGTAACTCTGTATGAATTGCAGGAGTCATTACTGGGCACATTGCAGGTCTTGTGAAGAGCATTTCTGTCTGACATCAAAGAATGAAACAATACTAATTTCACGAGTTTTAATTGTACTTTGACGTAGGAAATGGGGTCCATTCCCGTCATGGTATTAGAAACCCAAAAGGCTTGGAGAAATTAAAAAAAAATAGATGTAGTTTTGCATGTATCTTTTTAATTCGACATTGAATGTGTAGATCAGACTTGTAGCATGTCATCAATGATAACCCCTATTAGTTTAGTTTGGGAGATACCTCTGTTGTAGTGTTTCATGCAGGTGTTATTCTAAAGTTTCGTTTTTGTTCCGTGTAAACTTTAGGTGTAAAAAATATATATTTGGGGGGTTTTACCTGGGTTCAGCAGCAAGCTGGGATTTAGAGTATATGTTCAGTGATCGACTAATTGCTGAGTAATTGCCTGGAGAGTTGACATCAGGAACAGAGCAGTTTAAGTAGAACCATCTACATATATTGGATAAAAGAGCCGTAGCTAGCAGCAGTATTAAGTTTGTTTAAGATGATGTTTAAAAAGAAGGGGATAAAGATTTGATCCATGTGGTTATTCCAGTCTTGGGCATAAAAGAAGAGAAGGACATTTTCCATTTGACACATTGCGTTACATTCTGGTAGATACTTTTTAAACCAGGCCAACGTATGTAATGAGAGGCCAGACTCATCTAGAGTTTCTAGTAACTTTGAATGGGAGACGGTGCCAAATGCTTTGGATAGAACAAGGAAAATTAATGAGACTAGTGAACCTCCATTTCTGTACTGGTTGACTGTTATGAAAAAATAGAAGAGCTGCAGTTGTGCTGTAGGAAGAGTGGAAACTGTGTTGGGTAGCAGCCTGTGATTTACTATCTTTCAGGCATTTTAGAAGTTGAGAATGGAATACATCATTCCACAGTTTTGGACAGGGGAGAGAATGTTGCTATTTGGCAGTAAGCGGATAATTCTGTTGATTTTCTTTCTTTGTGTAGAGGAAGAATTAATGCCCCCCCCCCCCCCCAAGTTTAGTGACCTAGGCCTCAGAGATGGACCTGTTGATTAGTATGGAATGGATATACAGGATGAGCTGTGGCATCAGCAGCAAGATTTAAGTATCAAACAGGAAGTAGATCAGCTGCTGAAGTTGTAGGTTTTAGCTTAGATAGAATCCTGTGAATTAGTTTAGTTTGGACAGTTTCTAGTGAAAATATGCAGTGTGGTTAGTTGTGAGTTGTGGAGTATGTATGTATGTGTAGAATCATGAGCATATGTTTAGAAGTGATGATCCTACAGTAATAGCGAGATGTGAATTTATGTGCAGTTTTGATATCAATATCTCTTGATTATCATGCTCATTTGGTCCCAAGAAACTGAGAAGAGAGCTTACTGAGAAGGGGCTGTCATTTATGCAGCCATCAAGAGTTGTTTAAACCTTTGTAGCTGTAACCTAGTGCACATGGCAGTGGACTCACTGAGGGCATGTCACTCGTTTCTGTCAGTAGCACAGTTCTTCAGAACTGCTCTGATGCCTCTTGAAGCCATTGTTCCTGTGTTTTTTCCAATCTCCACCTGGGATTTAACCATTGAAACATGGGTCCTTGGCTTGCAGTCCCACACCTTGCCCCCAAGGAGAGGTGAACTGACAGAGCCAAATAACTCTTCCCTTTTCCAGTGCAAGCTCCAGTATGCCAAGCTGCTAATTGAACTGTGGTCAGCTCAGGTTTTATCTCTGTACAGCAGTGACAGAAATATTGTTGGTGCAGTCCTTTCGTATAAGATTACATTGTGGTTCAGTTATTTCTTTGACTTCCTTTGTTTCCCAAGCAATTAATACAGCAGGCATGTTGCATGGTACTTTGAGCATCCATCCTCCCACAACCCATTTTTCCCATTTTTGCATATTCGGTTACAGTATCACTTCAACAGTGACAATCATCTAGAGCCAAGGTTTACTAACCTCCTTAGTGCCCACAGTTGGTCTCAGCTGATTTTTGGTCCATTAAGTAGGCATTGTAACTAGTGAAACAGTAACAGTTTTTATTTATTCAATGCTTCTGTCAGATCCTATACATACATTCAGTCCGTTCGATCTGACATATGGATCCTCGAGCCCCTGCTTGGATGTGATCCGGCCAATTTAGTGCTCCAACATTGAGCCGTGTAAATTTCTTTTCTCATAATGCCCTGCTCCTCCCGGCAAACTTGGATCTTATTTGATTTGCTGCTTCTTGGAGAAGTATCGTAGATCTCTTCAGTAAAGTGCTTTACTTCTTTCTCGTAAGTGTTGTGTAATATCCTAATCATTTTTGGTCTTTGACCATGTAGAGATTTTTAGTTGGGGAATTTTTTCCACACGTTTCTTTGAGGAATTTGTAGATATTTTCATAGTTTCTTACTACTTAGGATTTAGGATTATAGTAGAATTCTGACAGTATTGATAGTTTTATGTAGGTATAACCTTAAAGATCAAAGTCAGAGTTTATCTTCAGCTATTTTATGTGTGGGGGTGTGCTTCATGTTCTTGTTTCAGTATGGAGCAAATTCAAGTTTTCAAAAACAGTTGTTCCCAGTGTGGGCATAAAACTCCCCCTCAAAGCAATATGTGATCCGTCTGCCCTCCCTATTCCATCCACTGCATTGTGAAAGAGGAGCAGAGACAAGTTAGTAATATTGGGCATGGTTGACAGATTATCCTGGAGCTGCTGCTGTGCATCCCCAGTGTGACGCGGTTCTTCAGAGTAGACATAGCCTGTTGTGCTAGATCCCTGTGGAACCTAGTCATATGAGCAGTGTAATTCACATTTCTAACAGCAGTGGTACTAGACATTTGTCTGTCCATGTCCCAAGACTCATTATTGGGTGGATGAATAGAAGAAGAGTCCTTTGGCTGTTCTTTTTTGGCTCCCACCACAGTAACAAAATGATCCAGAGGAGGAACTTTGGCTCACAGGCTTTGTCTTTAGGTGGGGTTGAAGTATTTTGTCAGGCTTCCTGGGGACTGCCTCACATGTCTAGTTCTTGCTAAACTTTATTTACTGCCAGCTCCACCATTTTGTTAGTTGGAGGGCCCACCCAGGAAGTAGACGGGGTCATCTTGTATCCCTCAAGTAGAATGGCTTCACCCAGAGAGGGGGGTTCAGTGCACCAAGATCCCCTCTGCCTCATGAGCTTCAGTATTTCACCAAAGGACACATCATCAGAAGGTGATTTTGGGGAACCCTCTCTATTATCCAAATGAGTGTCTGATATGACAGACTTTTCTAGTGAGTCTAAATGTTTCCTCTTGTATGCCGTCTTTCCTAGGGGGCTAAGGAGATGATGAACCTGTGTCCTCAGTGGGTTGTCTCTGCTGTAATGCAGTATATTTGGGGCAGATGGGACAAAACTGCCCAGATGACACTTTGCTGTGAAGCCGAACCCAAACCCAAGGAGAGGTGGTCATGGGAAGGACCCATGGCCAGAGGATCCTGTAGATCCACACTGAGGATGTTACATTCCATTATTGAAACCCCTCTCTGCCCTCTTCCTTCTTGTTACCAGATATCCCACCTAATCAGGCAAAGGCAGTTGTGTTAGAGATCCATTCTCTGCTCCAAAAAAGACCTCATCCAGGAGGGCCCAGCAGACCAGTATGGTTTAGGATTCTACTTGTGCTTCTTTTCAATTCTTAAGAAAACAGAGGACCCTCCAGCCCATTGTGAACCTCAGTCTCCTAAACTCCTACACTGAAAAGACCCCTTGGTGAATGGTCACAGTGCAGTCAATTTTTCCATGTTTACAGAAGAATGACTGGATGTGCTCAGCAGATTTCCAGTATGGTTACCTTTTATGTAAGATTCAGGAGGAGTCAAGGCAATTTCTGTGTTTCTATTTAGGAGGCAGCCATTATCAGTTCAGAGCCTTACCATTTGGTCTCACAACAGCCCACAGGTTGTTCATCAAATGCATGGTAGTGGTAGCGTGTCATCTACAACTTTAGGGATTCAGAATTTTCCAATGTCTAGATAGCTGACTTGTGGTTGCCACATCCAAGGAGTCCCTCCTCTATGCATAAACTTATCTTCTTCAACTATGTGCATCCCTGGGAATTGCAGTGAATTTAGCAAAATCTAATTTAACTCCACCTCAGCACTTAGTTTTTCTGGGGATGTCTTTTGGACACAATTCCACAAACCATCCTTCCATTTGAGAGGATCTTACTCTTCAGAAGAATGGTCCATGACCTTCTAGATACAGATCACCCCCAAGCATGATGGGTATTAAAAGAATGTGGTTTAATGGCACCATTTGTCCTCATTGTTCAGTTTTCTTGGTATCACACAAGGTTCTACAATGGTTGCTTCACTCTCATTGATCTCAGAGATATGACCCTTTGTCTCTTCATGTACAAATAACTCTGTCATGTCTATCCCATCTGGATTGGTGGTCACACTCTCCATTCGTAACACAAAGATGGCCTTTCTTTGTTGCCCTTTCAGTAGCAGTTGTTACCATGTATGCATCCTCCCTAGGGTGGGAGGTGGGGGTATTGTGAAGGGAGAATGTTCCAACGTGCATGGTTCCTATCAGAGGCTTGACTTCATATCAGTGTCCTAGAAATGAGAGCAGTTTTTGTGGTTCAAGAATTTCAGGACTGGCTTCCTCTAGGTGAGATAAACATTCAGACAGACAATATGACAGTGGTCTGATATATGAACAAGCAAGAGTGGGACTGGATCCCTTCCACTTTGCCTTGAAAGCTATGAGAGTGTGACAGTGGGCGATGGCCTCTCACCAATTTCTGATAGCAGCACCAACATCTCTGGAAGACTCAAAAACCTTGTGAGCAGGTTTTACAGAACTCTTCTCCTTCCTCATGAGTTATCCCTAAATTCAGCAGTAGTGAAGCAGAGTTATCCCTAAATTCAGCAGTAGTGAAGCAGATTTTCAGCCGATGGGGTGAACCATGTTGCAATCTGTTTGCAGCCACACAGAACAAACGCAGCAGTTATTTCACCATCGTCCCCTATGCAGGGTTGAACTGCAAGAATGCTCTGTCCAGTCCTTGGCGTCTTTATACTTATTCTCCTCTTCCACTCATGACCAGTTTCAAACAGAAAGCTATTCAGTGCAAGGCCAAAATTATCCTCATTGCCCCTTATTGGCCCAGATAGATTTGGTCCCCCCCCCAAACCCTACATGAAGGAATCCCCCTGGTTCCTAGATCTGATTCCATATCTGACATCTCCACCTGTTTGGAGACCCATATCCGGATATTTCCCATCAGAGAATAACCCCATGATTTCTCCACTTCCAATAATGGCACTGGACCGCTCCCTCTCCTCAGATGTTTTACAGATTCTGTCACTTAGCTTCCCAGAAATCATCTGTCCAGAAGGTGTACCATAGTAAATGGAAGAGGTGTACTGTTTGGGCTGTCTGTCATGATGTGGACCCCATTACAGCCCCTTTACCACACATTCTTTGCTTCTTGTCTTCTCTGTTTGTAGCAGGTTCTAGCTTCTCCACCATCAAGGTTTAGTTAGCCTCCATCTCCTCTTTCGTAGGTTTTCAAGATATTTCTTTAGCTCCCTTAAGTTGTGCATAGCCTTTCTCAAGGAAGTATTTCATTTAAGACAGTGTATCAAACATCCTAATAATGACAGATCCTTTCATTCCAATCTGTGCGATAGGACAGCCTCCTGTCCTAACCCCTCCTCACCACCATGACATCTATTGGATAACATTATTCCTGAGTCAAAGGCAGTTGAGATATGTTCCAGTTGGGGAGCCAAATGTGTGTGTGTGTGTGTGGGGGGGGGGGGGGGTTATGGGGGGGGTCTTTGGAAGGGCTCTAGGCTGGAGCACTAAATTGGCTGGTTAGGATCTGAGCAAGGGCTTGAGGACCCATGTATCATATTGGATGGACTGGAATGAAAGGATCTGTAGTTATGTTAAGTACATAACTTTCCTTTTCCTTTTTCTTTCATTCTGTGTTACTGCAACACTCACCCTTAAAATATAGGTGAAGATGGGCTGTTGATATAACAAATGATGTTCTGTAGTCTTATCTCGCCTTCATTCTTACATATGGGTTTGGAGCCGATCCTCAGCTCCGACTCGGCCTATTACAAAGCTCAAAGTCTCTTAGTTGGCTCGTGGCTAGGTAGGTATCCCATAGTGCACTAGTACAATCCCTAGATCCCGTTTGCCGCTTCTACTAGTTCAGAAGTGCTTCTTGCTTGGCCGTGGCTAAGTTGAAAACTTTTTCTATTATTATCACTTTACTGTTTGTTATAGCGAATTATCCTTGCCTAGATAGAGTTTAGTAGTATTAGGAGTGTTTTCTGACCTTTTGGAGTGTTTTTGACATTCTTTTTAGTTGGTTTGTCGAGAACTGTTTGGCCGTTGGCCCTTGTTCTCCTTTTTGGTATCCTGTGTGCTAGTTTCTAATTAACATTGCATTTTCACACTTATATTTACTATTATATTGTGTGCAGTGTTTGTTGATTTTTACAGAATTTTTTTTTTTTCTCTCTCTGCGGGTCCACCTTTTTGGGGACTTGGATTTCTATTTAGAAAGTTAGAAATTTAGCTTGTGTGCGGTGTTGTTTGATATTTCCTTGCCTGTTACTAGTTTCTGGCCTTTTCTTTCTATGACTTAGGCTATCAAGCTAGGTCCATTTAAGTTAGAGGACCTAGTCCTCTTCTTTCCTTGTGTGTGTGCACGTTGTTAGGACTAGGCCCGTTTAAGTTAGAGGACCTGTGCCGGTGTTCCTGCTTACTTCCTTAGCTAGCTGTTATGTCTAAAGAGTCTAAGGACCACAAACCTTCGGGTTTCAAAAAATGTGTAAAGTGCTCCCAGAAGATGTCAATTACGGATGGCCATAGTAATTCTGTATATTATCTCAGAGCCATTCATTTGCAGGAAACTTGTTTGTTCTGCCATTCCTTCAGCTCCAGAGTTCTCCAGGAGCGGAAAAACAAGTTAATTTTGAAAGGTCTCCTCAAGCTTTCCTTCGAGGAAGACTTAGCGAGTTCTTCCTCCTCTTAGAAATCACATTCTTCCAAGAAAGAGAAGGTTAAGCTGGCCAAAAGGCATCATTGGCGCCGACTAGTGTTTCGGAACCTCCTCAAAAACAATCAAAACTGGATAAGACTTCTGCCTCCTCGGCTCCACTGTCCTCTGAGATGGTCGAGGTCATTGATATTGGCACTTCAGTTTTGGCCCCAAGCCTTTCGAAGCCAACTACTGAAAAACTACATTGGAGCCAGTCCAGAGATCCTTTACCAGTCTCCCCAACCTTAAGATTTCCAATTCTGCAGAGATCCAGATCGCCTACCCTGTCATCCAGAAGCATGTCAGAGGAAGATGTGGTGAGAGTAGTGCTCAGACTCCTGAAGTCGTCTGCCTTGCCAGAGAGGTGGCTGGCCCACTGCCACCCCTTCTGATAGTGTACCTGAAGGCTTTCGGGTCTCAGCCTTCAGCCTCTTGGGTGTCTCCACCTTTTGATGAACTTTTAGATCTCGTCAGTCGAAAGGTGTGGGAGACTCCTGATGCCATGGAGCCAGTTCCCAGAAGACCTAATAAATTTTTGTCTGCCCCCAAAGAGAGTTTTTTGTCCAAGGGCATGCCTGTAGATGCCATGGTGGTGGCGGCGGCTACTAAGGAGGAGTTAGTGGAGACTTCATCTGTCCATCCACCGAATAATGAGTCTCGAACGATGGACAGATATGGGAAGCGTATCTTTTCTTCAGCGGCTTTCACTCTCAGATCGCTGGACTATCTAACACATTTTACAAGGCTTCAAAGAGATCTCCTTAAGGAGTTAGGAGATACTCTTCAAGGTACATCTATTGAAGGAGTCCCTGAGAAGGTATCTGCTCAGTTGTCCACCTTAAATTTTATCATGAACTCCTCCATGAGGCTGATCTCTTACGCAACCGACAGAGTGAGCAGGGCAGTGGGTTCAGGAGTTTCCCTTGGGAGACACTCCTGGATGCATTTATGTAACTTTGCAGAACCGTTCAAGTCTACCTTTACCAACGCCGTCTTTGACAGTTCTTCATTGCTTGGACCTAAGGTAAAGGACACACTCACCAGGTGCGAACAAGAAGGGAAAACTCTCTCTGCCATGAGAGTACAGTTTACTGTCCCCTCCAGACCATATCCTAAGGGTCAGGAAGGTGGTAAGATGTGGTTGAAGATGTCCCAGAGATTTTCCCAGATGCACAGGGTGACTCCTGCTTCAGAGGCAGAGGAGGAGGACCTAATGGTAGACGTCACCCTAGAGGCAGGGGCAGCCCGCAAAACCAGTGAGGCCGCGATTAGTTTCGAGGCCGTCCCTATCAGCACTCCTGATGTGAGGCCTGGCTGTGCTTCTCTGGAGCCAGTCAGGGGTTGCATTTCTTTTTATCTAAAGCCTGGCTAAACATCACTCAAGACAAATGGGTACAAAGAATAATCACCAGAGGTTACTCCATACCCTTTTCTCTTCCACCTCACACTCCCAAGATCATCTCAGATCCACCCAGTCACAGGGATCAGGGAACTGTAGAAGTGAAAAAGTTGCTAACAAACAGAGTCATCCAAACCGTCCCTGCAGACCAGATAAGATCCGGAACTTACTCTAGATTCTTTTTTGTGCCAAAACGTATAGGGGACTAGAGGGCCATATTGGACCTCAGCAAGCTAAACAAATCCTTAAAGAAGGCCAAGTTCCAGATGGTGACACTGCAGTCTATACTCCCTCTGTTTGGGAAAGACAATTGGATGTGCTCCATAGACTTCCAAGATGCATACTACCATATAAAAATGGACAGAGCGTAGAGGAGTCATTTACGCTTCCGGCTGGGAGCCAGTCATTACCAATTTCATGCTCTGCCCTTTGGTCTCACCACAGCCCCCAGGGTGTTCACCAAATGTATGGCAGTAGTGACAGCTCACCTGAGACATCTAGGATTCCAAGTGTTTCCGTACCTGGACGAATGGCTCCTGACTGCCCCCACCAGGCATCTACTCATACAAACCAGAGATTCCACTATTCACCTTTGTTCCCAGTTGGGGATTGCAATAAATTGGGAAAAGTGCCTTATCGCCCTCTCAATATGTGACTTTTATAGGCGCAGAAATAGACACCGTCGCCATGTTAGCTCGCCTTCCCGCAGAAAGAGTGCAGAACCTCAGACAACAAATACTCTGTCTACTTCCTCTACAGAAAGTCAAGGCAAAGACGGTGCTGAAACTCTTAGGGACCATGGCATCCACCATAATGTTAGTCCCTCTCGCCAGATTGCACATGCAAATTCTTCAGTGGCTTCTATCGTCCCAGTGGTCCTTTCAACAACTGCCTCTATCTCACCACATCTTCATAACAGAGTCTTGCAAGATGGATCTTCATTGGTGGATTCAACCCGACCAACTCGCAGCAGGCGACCTCGCCAACCCGTTGCTACTGTGACCACGGATGCCTCCCAGATAGGGTGGGGAGGCATTATCTAAGCAGGCTGTCCAAGGCACATGGCAAGATCACGAGGCTCACCTGCATATCAGTGTCCAAGAGATGAGGGCAGTACTTCTAGCGTTGCAAGTACTTCAAGACTCTCTTCCTCTAGGCACGATAGCAATCCAATCAGACAACATGTCAGTGGTATGGTATCTCAACAAACAAGGTGGAACCAGATCTTACCCCCTTTGTCGAGAGACTGTTCGTGTTTGGAAGTGGGCGATATCTTCCCAGTGCTTTCTGGTGGCAACGCACATCCCAGGGACAGCCAGTGTGATAGCTGACAAACTCAGCCGGGCAATCTTAATGCCTCACGAGTGGTCGCTGAATCAGGAAGTAGTGGAACAGATCTTCTGCAAATGGAGACGGCCTTGCTGCGATCTCTTCACCAGTCTGATCAGCTCCAAATGCAGCAGCTACTTTTCCTCACGTCTTCACATAAACCTTCTACTAGGGAGTTCTACACTAGCAAATGGAGAAGGTTTTCTATCTGGGCTGAAGAAAGGAATGTAGATCCTTACACTGCATCCATCCCAATGGTTTTAGAATTTTTGTCCAAACTTTTCCATCGGGGATCTGCTGCTGCCACAATTAGGGTCCAATTGGCAGTGATATCTAATTTTTGTTTGGGTCTACATGAGTCTAACCTGATGTCACACACATTATGTAAAACCTTCCTTAAAGGTGCTACCTTGTTGAGACCCCCCCCCCCTTTCAGGAACCAGTAGCTTCTTGGGATCTGAACTTTGTCTTGTCCAAGCTAACTTCACCGCCCTTTGAGCCTACTCGTTCGTGTCTGCTGAAATTTCTGTCTTGGAAGACTTTGTTTCTAGTAGCCATCACATCAGCTAGACAAGTATCAGAGTTACAAACACTGTCTATAAAGCCTCCTTATCTGATTTTCCACAAAGACAGAGTTTCTCTTCGTATGAATTCTTCCTTTATCCCTAAAGTTTGCTCTCAGAATAACTTAAACCAAACTATAGAGTTACCGGTGTTTTTCCCTAACCATTCTAATGCAGCAGAATACAAATTTCATCAGTTGGATGTTCACAGGCATTTACGGTTCTACCTTCATAGGACTAAGGAACTCAGAAAGTCAGATCAATTGTTCATATCCTTCTCTGATTCTAGACTAGGTCTGCCAGTCTCTAAAGTGACTGTATCAAATTGGATTTTGAGCTGTATTTCCTTCATTTATTACTCCTCCAATGGAAAAACTCTACCGTTCAAGATTAAGGCTCATTCTACCCGATCCCAGTCTACATCTGTTGCCTCCCAAGTCAGAGTTCCAATTGACAATATCTGTGCAGCATCATACCTTTATTACTCATTACAAATTGGACCTGACCTCTAGGGGTAGAGCCTCCTTTGGTTCCACGGTACTCAGGAGCATTTTTCTGTGAGCCACCCAAGAATAAGGTGCTAGGGACGCTGTCCCATATGTAAGAATGAAGGTGAGATAGGACTACAGTACATAAAGAAGTCATGTACTCAGCATAACGTTCCATGTTTGTAGTCCATCTCACCCTTCATTGTTACGAATCCACCCACCTACCCCTGTCCTGGAAGGATCTGGAGACAGGATAGTATTACCGTGATAGGGTGGAGACCTTTTCATTATTGTTGTTCTTTCTGGATAATCTTAGTTCTGTCTTTCTATAGTTTAGCAGCAAACAAGATCTGGGGATTGTACTAGTGCACTATGGGATACCTACCTAGCCACGAGCCAACTAAGAGACTTTGAGCTTTGTAATAGGCCAAGTCGGAGCCAAGGATCGTCTCCGAACCCATATGTAAGAATGAAGGGCGAGATGGACTACAGACACAGAACATTATGGTGAGTACATAACTTTTTTCCTCTTGACCAAGACGTTAAGCTTTTGTATGCTAGTAATTATGTCACTGCCTTGACTTTTTTTTTTTTTTGCACTAGAACTACTGAAATACTAGCTGTACAGTTAAGACAGCATAAGTATTCTGTCATTAAATGTAACTGAATTGAATTTTTGTCACAAAATTAAGAAGGATTTGCACTTTACTGTTTTATATAAAGCAAATATAAAAGTAGAAGTTATAGCTAATTTACTGACAAAGAGACAGAGCATTGAGTATCCTTCATCTAGTCTTGATGTCCTTCGTGTTTCACTGTTGCAGTCATTACATTTGGGTAATTTGCTGGCAGGTTGCACTCAGTCGGCTTGAATTCCAAAGTCTTGGGTCCTGCGTCGGTTGCTGTCTTCTCTTCCATGACGTCAGGGGTATTAAACATGCAGCCAACGCCATTTTCTTTAGTCTTTCTTGCCACGCGGTGCCCGAAGCAGAAGCATTTCTCAAGTGCCGGTTGGCCGACTGCTGAAATATTCGCGTTTGAGTTTCAGAACTGAAGTCTTCAATAAAGCTAAGTACCCCGTTGGGGAAACTTTTTTTCTTGCTTTTTACCAATGTCAGAAAAAGTTAATAATTGTATTACTTGTGGGAAGCAAATACCTCATAAGCATTTCCATTTATACTGTATTCCTTGCCTAGGCCCTGACCACAATATGCCTGGCTGTCGGTTTTGTGCTAGATTTAACCAACACACTATTAAGCGTCGGAATATTTTTGCATCTAAGTATTTTGGAAACAGATTTAGCTACCCTGAGATGTTGTCGGATAGCAATCTGACTACCGGAGTATATAAAAAACGCAAAGAAAAGGACAGAGAAAGGCAGTCGAGATCCACAACCGACGACGAAGCTTCTCCTAAGCCAGTCGCTGGTTCGCCGGTACACAGTGAGGCGCTTTCGCAGCCCCTGATACCCGCTACCTTCGAGTCACAGGCCTCTACTGACCCCCTTGTTGAGTCAGGCATGCCGCAAGATACTCAGGGTATTGGACCGACTGATGCATCTCCCTCAGATGGGTCTGGAGCCGCTGAGCAGGCACCGGCTTCTGAGGGTGTATTCAGACCTCAACATTTTTACATCAAACCGAAAGCTGCAAAACCAAAGGCAAAGACACTTTCTAAAACTAAAAAAATGATGCCTGAGCCACATGCACAGGCCTCTATGCCTAAAAAACAGATGATCAAAATGGCTGAAGACCTTATTACCTTGATCAGGGGTACCCATCTCCCTCAAAATAAGAGGCCTAGGCAAGACACTGACTATGAATCTTCAGATCAGGTTTCTATTTCTTCTGATTCCTCTTCTGATCAGGAATTATCTTTACCTCCCTATGAGGATTCTGATGCTGAGGAGTCTATTCCATCTGTATCTCCTCCTGAGGATTATTCATTTGGAGAAACCTTGCATACTTTGAGGGAGCATTTTCACTGGGAGAGTCAAGACTTCTCAGAATCAAAAAAGAGGCTCAGGGATTTCCTCCTTCTCCCTCAGCACAAGCATTTAGCCATTCCCCCTGTGTTAGACATTGTGGATGATGTTTTTTTGGAGTCGAGCCTGACCCCTGACTCTTTACCTCTGGCTCCCAGTAAGCCTGACAGGTATTACAGGGTCCCTGACTCTCATAAATTTTTATTTAGAAACCCTGCTGCTGATCCTGAAACTATCTCACAAGATCCTAAGGGAGTTAAGGCCTCAACAGCAAAAAACCCTACCCCCTCTGACAGAGATTCCAGGGTGCTGGACAGATTAAAAAAGGTTTATACATCTGCAACCTTGGCAATCAGGGCCTTAAACTGTCAATTTCATATGCTTAAGTACCAACAACATGTTATGGGATTGCTGAAACAGAAAATGATGTTGATTTCAGAATGTGCAGAAAATAAGGAATTCCAGGAATTATTGCATGCAGCTGAACAAGTTGGAAAGCATACTTTGCAATGTGGTTTTGATTCTTTAGAGGCCTCCTGCAGGGCCGCAATTACTGGATCTGTGCTTAGGAGGCATGCCTGGTTAAAGGAACAAAATTTGCCTGATCATGTTAAAGCTAAATTACTAGATGCACCTTTACAGCATGATTCTCTGTTTGGTATTAAGGCAGAAGAGGTTTTAAAGAAAATGGAAGACAAAGCTAAGTCTATGCAAACTGTTTTAAAGATTTCTTACGATTTCTTACAAGTGCAGCCACCTAGATTCAGTAGACACTGGCCTACAAAAAATTGGTCCTTTCCTGGGTCAGTCAGAGCTCAAAGGGGCAAATCCAGACGCCCTAAGGGTTCCAGGTCACAGGCTCAAGACTCGTACAGTTCAAAGCAGTGGGGCACATCCACCTCCAAATCTGGAGGAGATAAAGCGCAGACCTACAGAAAGCAATCCCAATTACTTCCCTCTGCCTACACCAAGCACTTATCTTTTGGCAGCACCCATAGGGGGAAAATTAGCACTTTTTGCTCAAAATTGGCAGTTAATAACCTACGACAAGTGGGTACTGAACATCATATCACAGGGATACAGATTCCATTTCCACACTCTGCCAATGACAAATGGTTGGCCAGACCTGCCAAAAAACCAATGGGCAGAGGCACAGAAACAAGTGACATCCCTCATGGATATGGGGGCCATTCTGATGGTACCAGAACAGGAAAAAGGACAAGGTTTTTACTCAAGACCATTCTTGGTACCCAGAAAGGACAAGGCCTGGTGCCAATACTGGATTTATCGATTTTGAACACATATCTGGACATTCCAAAATACAAAATGCTCACTTTGCAACAGCTTCTGCCCATGCTGGGCAAGAATGCTTGGCTGGTGACTTTAGACTTAAAAGAGGCATACCTGCATGTCCCAATAAGACAGTCGTGCAGAAGATACCACAGGTTCAAGGTTGGCTTGCTGCATTACCAATTCTCTGCATTGCCCTTTGGCTTATCTACTGCGCCCAGGGTTTTTACAAAGTGCCTGGCACCAGTAATTGCATTTTGCAGACAAAGAAGTATTCAAATATATCCTTACTTGGACGACTTTCTCATTCAAGCAGAGAGCAAGGACACTCTTCTACGACACCTGGCGTTTGTGAAAAGGCTTCTAGCATGCCTAGGGTACACAATAAACGAACAGAAATCACAATTGGTCCCCTCTCAAAAGATAACATTCCTGGGTGCAAGCTTGCATACAACTGCCCAGACGGCTTACCTCACACCAGACAAAGGCAACTGACTATTTACTTCAAACTGATGGCAACAAAAACCCAGTCTTCTGCAAGACAAATTCTGCAGGCTCTGGGCTTCATGGCATCCTGCATTCTACTAATTCCATATGCAAGACTGCATATGAGGAAACTTCAATGGTATCTAAAATGTTTATGGAGTCAGCATTCACAGAGTCTGGAAACAATGATTCCTCACATCCCCTGCCTGCAACAGAAGTTTCTATGGTGGGCAAAGGCCTGTCACCAAAACATGGGACGGCCCTTCACTCTACCCCCTGCCAGTCAAACCTTAACAGACACATCAGATTATGCCTGGGGGGCCCACATAGCAGGAAGATGCATTCAGGGCATATGGGCACCAAACCAAATGCATCTACATATCAACCAGAAAGAGATGCTAGCCATTCAAAATGCCCTAACAGCATTCAAGGACTTACTTCATCCAGGACAACTATTGATAAAGACGGACAACACCACAGTCGTGGTATATAAACAAGCAACTTTTGCAGATTAGGCATGGCACTGTGGGACACAGCTTTGACCTTCCAGATAAATCTTCAAACACAATTCCTGCCTGGAAAACAAAACACACTGGCAGATGATTTAAGCAGAAACGTTATGGATCCTCACGAGTGGAAACTAAATCCACAAGTATATTCAGCATGATAACAGAGAAATGGGGGAGCCCAGACATAGATCTGTTTGCCTCTCCTCAAAATTATCAACTGAAAAGATTCTGCACAAGGACTTATCAGAGACGAGCATGGAAAGTGGACGCCCTGTCTTTCAGTTGGAAAAACCTGTCAGTTTACGCCTTTCCTCCTCTGCCTCTTCTACCCAAGGTCCTCCTAAAAGTCAGACAAGAAAAGCCAAAGATGATATTAATTGCCCCGGACTGGCCCCGCCAATACTGGTACCTAATCCTAAGGAACTTGTCTCAATACCCAGCTTGGACCTTGCCTCAAAGACCACACAACTACTGTCCCAGCAAAACAATCAGATCCTGCACAATCAACTACAGACTCTGAACCTGGCAGCATGGCTAATCATGTAATCATACCAACGACACCTCTCAGTAAAGCTGTGATGGATGTCATTTTGGAAGCCAGAAGGCCTAGTACTAGAAAATCTTATGCTGACAAATGGAAGAGATTTTGTGCTTGGAATCAAGCACAAGGAACTGATACAGCAGAACCACATATTCCTCAGATATTACAATACTTAACTGAGATGCTTGACAAAGGCTTATCTTTCTCATCAATCAAAATCCATGCCTCTGCCATTTCGGCTCATTACAATACAGAGCCACCAATCTTTTCTCATCCCTTACTAAGACAGTATCTTAGAGGAGCCAAAAACCTAAGGCCTCCTAGAGGATCACCTTTACCTGCATGAGACCTCAGTTATGTGTTGGAAAAGCTCACCCTGCCTCCATTTGAACCTGCCACTGATAAAGTTCTTATCATGGAAGACAGCTCTGCTACTAGCAATTACTTCACAAGAAGGGTTTCAGAGCTACAGGCCCTCATGGCTGTAGAGCCTTTTATCATATTTTACCCAGACAGGGTGTCTCTGAGGACAAATCCTACTTTTATGCCTAAGGTGGTTTCCAGTGTGGCTCTTAACCAAACAATCCATCTGTCAACTTTTTATCCAAATCTGCAGAACAAAGGGGAGAGAATTCTGCATTCCTTGGATGTACACAGACAGCTAAGATTCTACTTGAGCATGACAAATGCTCTAAGAAAAACTGAGCAGTTACTAGTGTCATATGCTGCAGGATCAGAAGGAAAAGCTGTCTTAAAGCAGACAATTTCAAAGTGGATAAGCCACTGTATCCATTTCTGCTACTCGCACCATGGTAAACCTGTACCCAAGGGCATTAGGTCTCATTCCACCAGAGCTGCAGCTACCTCGGCAGCCTTTCTCAGAGGGGTACCAACCAAGGACATTCTAGAGGCTGCTACTTGGAGTTCTGTTCACACCTTTACAAAGCATTACCATTTGCCTCTCTACTCTAAGTCCAGGGCAGGCTTTGCCACTGCAGTGCCGCAGGGCCTTATAGCCGCATCTAATGTTGTTTAGCTCCAGCCTCCCAACCATAGTTTGGGGATTCTACCCAAATGTAATGACTGCAACAGTGAAACATGAAGAACATAGTACAGTTGTGTACACTTACCATAAATGTAGATGTTAGAGTGTATTCACTGTTGCAGTCCAGGTTACACTCCCGCCATCCCCCTTTCATTCTACAGTTTAGCTTTCCTTCTCTATCTTCTACAACCTATGTGGTGTATTTGCTTGTAGATGAAGGAAAAGTTTATTTTGATGCATGTGTATATATATATATATATATATATATATATATATATATATATATATATATATATATATACATATATATAATATTGCTACCTTTTTGGGGCACCTGACATTGGGGGCAAGAAAAACTAAAGAAAATGGCGTCGGCTGCATGTTTTATACCCCTGACGAACTGATGTCATGGAAGAGAAGACAGCAACCAACGCAGGACCCAAGACTTAGGAATTCAGGCCGACTGAGGGCAACCTGCCAGCAGATTACCCAAATGTAATGACTGCAGCAGTGAATACACTTGAACATCTTCATTTATGGTAAGTGTACACAACTGTACTTTTTTATCGGTGACCCAATCCATAGAAGAATTGACCAAGAAGGGACAGGTTCAGCTCAAACATGCATGTGAGAGAGAAATATGGGAGATAGGTGATGTGTCCTTGGGAGACATGTTTTGCCAAGGTATATCTTGTGGAGACTGGACCTAGCAGGAGCAGTATTGCTGTTTATGAAGTTGGAAGGGGTTCCAGAGAGGTTTGCTGTATACACACACAGTCAGTGACTCCCTGGTGCATACAGAACCGTAGAGAGTCATTTATATGTAAAGTTTTATGTAAAGGGAGTCATGCACATCCTACAGAAATACTACTGAGGATGACTGCCTACCAATACACCTCAACTATCCAGATTCTCACAGAATGTCCATATTTTTGCCTTATATTTGTTTTCTGTTCTGTTTAAAGATGTTGGATGAGATAGGGGAGGAATGGCTCCAGATGGTACTGATAGTGTGGAGAGTAAGGGGTATCCCAGATGACTGGAGAATAAGCATACTTGTGCCAGTGTACAAGAACAAAGGGGACATCCACAACTGTGGGCAGTACATAGGCATCAAACTCCTATCACATTGCATGAAAGTTCTGGAGAGGGTGATTGATAAATGGATACGCAGGGTAGTAGAATATAAGATGGGAGATGAGCAGTTTGGATTCAGATCAGGATGCAGCATAATTGATCTGATGTTTGCATCAAGACAGATACTTGAGAAGAAGCTAGAGATGAGGAGAGAGTCCAACTTGGGCATTCCTAGACTTGGAGAAAGCATATGACAGGGTCCCAAGACAGCTGATCTGGGCAGTACTTCAGTGGTTTGAAGTCCCAGAAACATTGGTAGAATTAGTGCAGGCTATGTACAAGAACCCAATACCTCAAGTATGAACAGTGTTCAGCCTCACACAGGGGGTCCTAGTGGGATTCGGTGTACACCAGGGTTCGTCTTTGAGCCCACTGCTGTTCATACTGGTGATGGACTACATTAGCAAGCCGGTTGGAGTGGACTGATCAACAAAGTTGCTGTATGCAAACGATGTGTCATTACAGGCAGACTATAAGCTAGAACTTCAGCAAAGGATAGGAGAATGGAATGCAAAAGTGAAGGCGCATGGGATGAAAGTAAGCACAGATAGACTGTAGTAATGGCAGCAAATTGGGGAAATCAGAAGATGCTGGAACTAGAGATAGAAAGGAAAATAGTGAAACAGGTAAACGGCTTCAGGTATCTGAGAGGAGTGGTTGAGGAGAAGGGAAGTCTGAATGAAGAGTTCAAAGCTAGAATCAGTGGGGCTGCAGCCAGCTGGCATAATGTCAGGTGTAGTTTATGATTTAAGATGCTGAAAAGTAAGGTGTACAAGACAATGGTGCGACCAGTAAACTACTGTATGGTTCAGAAACCTAGGCAGTAAAGGAAGAACAGCTGAAGAAGCTAGAGCTGATGGAAATGAAATTCATGAGAAGGGTGGTAGGATCCACACTGTGGGACAGAGAAAATGAGGACATAAGTAGCTCCAAATGCGTAAAAGATCAAAGACAACATATTACGGTGGTTTGGACACATGCAGAAAAGCAGAAGACAATCTGTTGAGGAAGATTTGGGACAGACAGAAAGAAGACGAGGAAGCAAGGACATCCAGCAAAGAGGTGGATGGCGACAGTTAACACAATACCCTGACCACATGTAGAAAAAAATGGGAAAAGGGGGGCTGATAATGATGATTTGTTTTCTGTTCCTTATAAAATTTGTGGTTTTCTAGCAAATCATTGAGGTTTGAACTCAATAAATAATGACAGACGTTTGATTTTCAGACTTCTTATCCTTTAGAAAATGCATACTAAATCAAAACCTGCTGTTCTAATAAAATTTCTAAGTTTATAACAGCGATATTTAAAATCTTTTCCTGAGTTTGAGACTTTGTCCCTCCCATTATTTTTGGCTTTATCATTATTTCTTGCTCTAAGAGGTTGAGAAGTATGCTGCCTACCATTACTTAGTTCCTATCACCTACTCGTAGTGAATAAGAACAGTTGAGTCTGTAGGTGGTTCAGGTTAAATAGCTGGGTAGAGAAGACAAAAAAAAAGCTTGTACTCTCTCTGTGTACGTACACCCTTAAAACATGAAGCTTGTCAGGTGGCTGTGATTATCTAAATAATAAAGTGGCCATCTGAAACAGATTAGAAATGAGCAGTAGCTGGTTGAATGGGATACATAGCTGCATCAAGTTCTGTATGTTCAATACCTGAATAAGCTAAATGTGTATTGAATATGTGGTACTGTGATAATGTAACTTTTTCAAGTTAATGGAACTTGTACAGGTGGCTTAGTGTGTCGTGGAAATGATAATATACAGAAATAACACTCTGACATCATAAGAAAAGCAGATGACATTTTATTTCTCTAATAACCAACAACAGTTCTGCTTTCCTGTTTGCAAATAGGGAAGCAGTATTTCAGAACTATCATACTGTCAGTTTGAAAGAACACTTAACTAGCATTCTGAACCTTTGACCTTTTATGGCCAATTGTAACAGGTTGGGCTTGTGTTTTTGTGACGATAGGTGGTGTACTGCCAGCTGTGTTAGGAAGAGTAGGGTAGTGGATGTGTAACGTATGCCAGCACAGCTAGTTGGAATTTAGTAAATAATTGTATGTTTGAATATCAAACTGATTTGTGCAGATGCTTGTGTTGAAAATGTATTTGTAAAGTTGTTTGTGTTCAAAATGTATCAGCGGTGCGCCCTGCTGGAAAGAAAATAAATTTCCATTCACTGTTGTAACTGTTTAAATGTATGTATTGTAACAGAGGATACTGGAAA
Organism: Protopterus annectens; assembly: GCF_019279795.1. Taxonomy (NCBI): domain Eukaryota; kingdom Metazoa; phylum Chordata; order Ceratodontiformes; family Protopteridae; genus Protopterus; species Protopterus annectens. The sequence continues at coordinate 1,513,127,908 of NC_056741.1, forward strand.
AGAAGAGGTTAAGAAATGCAGCTGGAGACAAAGTTTGTATTAGGAAGCTGCCTGCATTGTCACTGGGGTGAACTAATTGCTACTGTGTAAGGGTGGAGGCTTGAAATTGTTTTATGAGTTTCAGGATCTGCAGCAGATCTGAGCAAAGCTCAGCCTGTGTGTATGGTAACACATAGGTGCTAAAGTCCTGACAGCTTCTAGTGTTGGTGATAGTGTGGGAAACAGAGTCAGATGACCAGATGTAATGTCATTCTGTACGCTATCCCAAAAATAATGTTTAGATACTATATTGAGAAGTCTCTCAGCCAGACTGAGGATTCTGTTTTGGAAATCTGACATAGAATGATCCCTCACCTGCTTCATCTTGCCTTGCTCTAGTAAATGAACCAGGGAATAGTAACTCTCTTTAGATTTGTCTGGAAATATAGTGAGATTAGTTAAGTACTGTTTTTCTGTATCCGTTGAGCTGTTATTTTGATATTTCCTGTGGTTGAAACTGGGGTTTACTGTAAATATATATTTAGTATTTTCATGTTCTTTTATTATTTATTAAATATATTTAAACTTCTCATTGTGGCTGGTCCTTTTAGAAAATATTTATGTTTTGAGAGTATTTGCATATAACTGTTTGGTGATAACTCTGGACACTCCTGAAAGCCTTGCTGTTTGGTCAACATTACCATTTGTATTAATATTAATTTCACTCAGTATAATTGGGATATCCTTTTAAGAGCCTTAATAGTGGCAGTGAATCTACCTTATAGAGTGGGTAATCTGTGCCAGCCTTTCCCAGGTATGTGTGTGAAAATTAAATCTCAAAAGAATGTGTGTCAGCTACTTGAGGTAGGGACACGAAGCACTGGATGTTCTTCATCTCACATTGCTGCATGGTTTACGGGATGTCAGAAAAAGTGAATAACTGTATTTCAGGTTGGTCTTCGGAAGCGTTGCACTATAATATGCCCGGATTCGCCGCCGCCCACTTCTTTCAGCGCGCCAAGCAAGCAGCAGCTAAACCCAGGCCTGGAGTCCCAGGGGAGACTTTGATATTGCAGGATGTGGCCTCTCAGGAGGCAGGTCAGGCTGAAGGGCTTCTCAGGTTACTGCTCCCAGAGGCAGGCCAGGTTTAGCTTCTGTTGGTGTCACTCCTAGTTCAACAGGATCTGTGCCCAAGAAGCACATGCTTAAAATGGCAGAAGATTTAATTACTTTGATTAGAGGTTCTTTGCCCCTCCTGATAAAAGGCCTAGGGTGGAACCAGAGTTGGGGAGTTTTGAGCAGGCGATGTTTCAGAGTCTTGACTGAAGACTTGCAGGAGTACTCTCCTTATTCTGATTCTGATGCAGATGAGAGACTCTTCATTCCATGAGGGAACATTTTAAGTGGGAAGGTCAGGACTTCTCTGATTCCAGGAAAAGGCTACCCCAGCATAGGCCCTTGGCTATACCTCCTGTTCTGGATGTTGTGGAAGATGTGTTTGCAGTGATTCTTTGCCTCCTGCAGATAAAGAGGCCAGAGCTTTGGATAGATGGGCATGTTGAAATATCAAAACTATCTTCTTTCTCAATTGAAGTCTAAGGTAGATGCTCTGGCAGAAGGCATTGAGTGTAAAGAATTACAAGATTTGGTGCATGTCTCTGAACAGGTGGGTAAGCATTCTTTACAATGTGGTTTTGATGCTGTACAGGCCTCGTCTAGGGTGGCTGCCACTGGTTCAGTTCTTGCCTGGCTGAGGGATCAGAATTTATCTGACCATGTTAAGACAAGGATTTTGGATGCTCCTTTACAGTCTGATGTGTTGTTTGGTTCACCTGTGGAGTCAGTCTTGAAGAAAATGGAAGACAAGGCTAAGTCTATGCAGGCTGTTAAAGATTTTTTGCAAGTCCAGCCTCCAGTTTAGTAGGAATTGGCCTGCTAAGGGGTGGGCGTATCCTTCTTATGATTCTCAGTCTAGGGGTAGATCTAGCTCAGAGTTCCTTCAGACCTAGAACGGGAGTTCACCTGCACAGTCTTCGGGTGAGGGCAGGGGCCAGTCCTTTCGTAAACAGGCCCAATGACCTACCTTTTCAGCTGCCAGATCCTTCTTGCCTGGCAGCACCTTTGGGAGGAAGGTTGGCACTCTTCAAAAATTGAAAGTTTGATTACTCAAGACAGATGGGTATTGGATATCATACACCAAGGTTACAAGTTTTATTTCCATACCTTGCCTCCCTTCAAAGGCATGCCACCTCCTCAGCAAAGACTAGAGGCTCACAAACAAATTTCTCTGCTACTTCAAATAAGAAGTGGGCCTAGGATTTTATTCTTATCTATGCTTTTACCTCTGCTGGGCAAAGATCACTGGATGGTGACTCTGGATCTCAAGGAGGCTTACCTTCATGTTCCTATCCTCATTATCAGTTCTCTGCATTGCAGTGATAGCTTTCTTCAGGCTAATCTTCATCATTTACACTATGTGATAGCAGTGCTAAGATGCCTGGGGTATTCTGTGAGCGAAATAAAGTCCAGTCTAGTACCCTCTCAGGACATGTGCTTTCTGGGTGTGAGACTGAATACAGCATCCCAGATGGCCTTTTGACCCCGGACAAACAAAAGAATCTTTCTCTTTACTTCCATCAATTGTCTCATCAGTCCAGGCTGACTGCAAGGACAGTCCTTCAAGCCTTGGGGTTCATGGCATCTTGTATTCTGGTGCTTCCCAATGCCAAACTGCATATGAGGAAGCTACAATGGTATCTCAAAATGTATGGACACAGCACTGCCAAGATATGGACACTGTCATTCAGATAATACCTTGCATTCAAAAGGAGTTTTTGTGGTGGGCTCAGGAATGTCACTTAAACGACTTGAACATCTACATATCAATTTGAAGGAGATGTTAGCAGTCCAATTTGCATTATTAGCTTTCAAGGATTTACTTTCCAGGGCAGGTGTTGGTTCTAACAGACAACACAACTGTCATGTGGTACATCAACAAGCAATATCCTCTATGCAGACAAGCAATGATTTTGTGGGAGACTGCTCTCAGTTTACAGCTGAATCTTCAGGCAAGGTTTCCAGAACTCCTTAGCAGATGTGTTGAGCAGACAAATTATGGATGATCCTCATGTATTTCAGAAATTGACAGTGTTCACTAAACTACCAGCTGCCAAAGTTTTGCACAAAAGCTTGCACAAAAGGTTTCATCCCCACAGGAAAGTGGATGCTCTTTCATTCAACTGGAGCAATCTTCATGTGTATGCCTTTCCACCTCTGCCTCTCCTCCCAAACCATGGCCTTTGCCTTCGATTCCACACCTGCTGTCTCAGGAGAGCAGTCATTTACTCCATGTCAAACTTCACTCTCTACATCTAACAGCCTGGCATATTCTGTTTTAAACCCTGGAGGGTCTCAGCTTCCACAGCAAGTTTTGAATGTTATTTTGGAGGCCAGAAGGCCTAGTACATAAATGGAAGAGATTTTTATTTTGGAGTACAGCAAAGGAATTTGATGTTTCTAAGCCTAATTTAAGTGTGGCTCTTCAATATCTTACTGAGTTACTGGACAAAGGTTTGTCCTTCTCTTCTATTAAGATTCATGCTGCAGCAATTTCTGCTCACTATGACTGTGACCCACCATTGTTTTCTCATCCTTTGTTTAAGCAATTCCTTAGAGGGCAAAGAATATAAGACCCCCACGAGAGCTCCTACTCCTGCTTGGGATCTCAATTTTGTGTTGGAGAAACTCACTCTACAACCTTTTGAGCCTGCAGCTACTGCCGAGTTGAAATATTTATCATGGAAGACTGCGAAGGGTTTCTGAATTACAGGCCCTAATGGCGGTTGAGCCTTTCTTAATTTTCCATAAGGATAGGGTATCCTTTATGCCTAAAGTGGTTTCTAGTGTGGCTTTAAACCAAACTATTCATTTGCCTACTTTTTATGCAAACCCCAAAATAAAGGGGAAAGATTTTTTGCACTTTGGATATACACAGGCAGTTGCGATATTTATTTGAGCAGAACTAAAGGGTTCAGGCAGTCTCAGCAGTTATTTGTTTCATTTGGCCTGTGTCAAAACAAACTATTTCTAAGTTTCTGTTATTCCCATCATGGTAAGGAGATTCCAGCTGGGATTAGGCCTCATTCCACTAAAGATATTTTGGAGGCAGCTACTTGGAGTTCAGTGCATACCCTTCCACTTTACTCTAAATCTAGGGCTGGTTTTGCCACTGCAATTTTACAGTGCATTTTGGCAGCTCCTAATGCTTTATAGTTTTGCCATCCTGGACTGCAGCAATGTGAGATGAAGAACATAGTACAGTTTTGTACCTACCATAAATGTAGATGTTCAAGATCCACATTTGCATGGGTGGTTGGTTGTTTTTTGCTGTCTTTTGGTTTTGACCTTTCCTTTTAGGGTCTTCTGACATCTGGGGCAAGAAAAGACTGAGGATACTGATGTCAGTCTTAATTTGATATTCGGGCCGACCGAAGGACGGACTACCCATATGTAAGGACTGCAGCAATGTGGATCTTCGAACATCTACATTTATGGTAGGTACAAAACTGTACTTTTCACAGAGAGAGTGGTGGAGGACTTGGCTTGGACACAGCTGAGGCTTAACTCTGCAGCTGTGCCAGTGGGGAGCCTGGGGAGAGACAGAGAGAAACCCAGACTCAGAGCTGAGTGTGTGTTCCATGTGTGCTCTTAAGGGAAATTGTGCTTGATGCAGAGAGGTCTGCATCTGGAACTATTGAGTGTATCCCTTTGTATTCCAAGTGAACGTTCCTCTCCAGTGTCAGTGGTGAGGATTAAGGCTCCTTGATTACTGGCCCAGAGTGGGGACGTCGCAGTTACCTTAAGATTTTCTGATTGCTACAAGGATTCCACTTAATTTTAATTGGATATTCATAGTTTTTCCTAAGAAATGACAAACATTTTATTTTATTTTTTTACACCTAATGATCTTAGTGTTTTGAACAGTTTGTCTTAGGTAAGTTCTGTCTAAAATAACAAGTGTGTAATATATGATGACACATTTGGCCTTCCAAAACATTGAATTTGCATCTAAGACAAGTTACAGAATACATGTGTAAGCATGTATAGTTAAAGAAATCAGGAAACTCAGATTTCAGCTTTACTGTGCAAATTACTCATAAATATTACTTATAGGTGATCTTAAATAGTCTTCTGTAAAAAATGTGTTTGGTGATACTAGAATAACTGTATTAAAGCATCAGGTGTCACTGCACATTATTGTCTCTAGATGTAATGGTCCTTGGTTTTAGAATTTGTACTAAAAAACAGAGGCTTTCTAGCCTTTCCGTTATCTAAAGCAGAGACCAACAGAAAAATAATATAATTATTATAAAAAAATTAGTCTGATGTTACAAAACTATAAGCAGTAATAAGCACACAACAGAATCTTTGATTAACTATTTCAACTTGCTCTGTGTCATGGGATGTGCATCTCTGACCACACAAATGTATAATAAAATTACTTTTTAAGTACTGATGGGATTTAAAAACACATGTCACTACTACAAAGATCTCTGCATCACATTACTGGGGTGCATGGAACCCACTCCTAATTCAGGGAATGATTACAGTTCATGAAATTAATTTCATTTCAGTCTTTAATGTTAGCCCAGAGTACTCTTCTTGGCACCCACGATCTGCCCAGAATTGACTTCTCCTGTAATTCATATGATGTGTGGGAGATTGGTGTAATGAATAAGGTGTTTGTCTTACAGACACAAGGTACAGGGTTTGATTCTCACATGGGATAATTGGCTAGGCTTAAAATAGCCCACAAAGGCAGTTAGCCTAGTACTAATCTATGACCCTATGACCCTAAGTTACATGTATTGCTAGCATATTTAAGTATAATTATAATTTTTTTTTTTTATTAAACTTGTTACTCCTACTACTATTGGAAGTGTTTGCGTATCTTTTGTCCACATTGCTCTAGTTTCTGCTTGCAAATCCTGGTATTATGGTATTTTCTATCATGGTATGTAAGACACTGTAATCACCAGGTGTAGCAGTTTTATTTAACAATGCTACTTTTGTCTTTTCAATTATTATTGCATCTGCTTTTCTCCTATCTGTTTTTTTACACTGTTGGTAATAGGTGATCCCATGCGATATAACTTCACTCTCTGTAATGCTTCGTCATTTGTTTCCAATGCTTCTCTGCTACTTCTGTATTGTAGTGTTTGCACAATCCCCATTGCAGCAGTCTTGCCACATTATTGTGACTTTCAGTGTACAGTTCCCCTGCCATGAGAAATAGCTACAAAATGTGCAACTATTTCCAGTTCTGTTATGCAGAACCCGATTTTCCTTTTCTCCCACGTGTTCAAAGGACATTGTAAACCAGTGTGTTCATAGTCGACCAGCTTGGTCCATCTTTATTAGCCTTTTATCATTTGGTTTCAGTTCACCTCTCCTTTACCATTTTTGCATCAAATCTTAGTCAACACGAGGGTCTCCCAGGAGATCTCTGTACTTGCCACTAAATTTGTGGATTGAGTTTGTTAGTCATCCTTGCAGGGAACATAGTCATCTGTCTGTTTGACAGGTATGCAAACAGCAGAGCTAAGCACTGTGTAAATAATATCTGATTTGTGGACACATCTGCTAGATTGAAAACTGGCTACAGACAGGACACAGGAGGTTAGGTTAGGGGAAGCCATGTCCACAAAAAGATCTTTCACTAGTGGGGTTCCAGAGGGCTCTGCACTGCGGCAGGTCCATTTGACATCTATTTCTCTAAAGTGAGAACAATTGTCAAGGGTCTCTGGTTGATTCCTACAAACTCTCAGTGATCCTACAGGAGGATTTATACCACAGAAATAACTGTTGTCAGATTCATGGAATAAAGCTAAATGATAAAAGGTGCCTTATTATGTCGTTTGGAAAACTTACTGCCACAGGGAATTGTCACATTGACAATACACTCAATATTAGAACCAGTAGTTAGGTATTTAAGAACTTGCGTAGACATACTTAGCATTTGACCAATATGTCTCCACAACAAGTCATTCTATATTGCGCAGCTTATAAGTAGAGAGATAGCTAGGTCCATAAGTGTCATCATCCCAGTTTATTCATCTCTCTTTAGGTCCAGCATTGAGTACATTGCCCTGTTTGGTATGTACTGATTCAGACATTTACAACAGCTAGAGCAACTGCAGAGATTTCTTACAGAAAGAATACTGAGTCTAAAGCACATGTCTTACGTGGACCACCTCAAAACACTGTTACTGTACTCTGTGTCATATAGACTACTAAGAAGTGACTTATGCCTGGGTTATATGACATTGTCAGACCCAGTATTTATGGACCTCCTCCACACATCTGCAAGTCTAATGGTACTAGAAATACCAACTTCTGGGACCAAAAACCACTTCTGCAACATAAGCAGATTGGTGTGGAGGGACAGGCACCTATCTCTGAAGATACCACAACTCTGGAGCAGGTTTCCCATCCATGTAAAACAAAGTTCATCCATGTTCCTATTCAAACACTTGATTTAGATCAATGGACTATGGTAGGAAGTTTACCCTAGGATAGACGCTAGCCTTATAGTGGACAGAGACCGTGCTTAAATGACCTACCTTACAGCAAGGTTCCATAATACACTTGAAGGTGTGACCCTAGCAATTAATCCTTTACAAAGTAAAATTATGGCAAAGATAGTTGAGCACCTATGGGATAATATAGCTAGGTAACATGGCTAGGCTTAAAATGTCCTACCAGGAATGACAGCCTAATATTTTCCTGTGAACATATGAATTCTGTGGATTAGGATATTGCAAGAGCTACTTTACAGCAATCCTGGTCATTCTTTTATTTTTGTACAGGTGTCTCAAGCATCCAGTTAGCAGTCTTCCCAGGTAAGGCATCTGTTGATAGAGAAATCATTTGGCCATTAGTGCAGAGGTCTGAAGCTATGACCTTGTTAATAAGCAGTTTCCTGTGGTCCATGATTTCCTCATACTCCATTTGTCTGCTGTGTGACCTAGAGGTCCCTTGGCCAGACAATATTTTTGGGTAATTGGTTAACCGGTTAACCTCCTGTAATGCATGCTTATTAGCTACCTATGAATGTGAAAAATGTATATCAACGTCATAACATGTTATGGGTATGCTTCCATTCTAAGTATGTTAAAAGGAAAATTATATAGACAAAATTGTTCTGTATTAGAAGTGAATATTATTTCTAGTTTTTGGAAGAATGGCTGCATTAGAAATACTGATATGGAGTGTAAATGGCCTTACTAGTTTAGACAAGAAAGAGAGAGTGCCAGCAAGTGCAGAGAATTTTAGTGTGCAAGTAGCAGTGTTACAAGAGATGCATCTAGACAAATATATTAATTTGATAAAACAAGGATTCCAGGAAGGATATTCAGCAGAATATCGCGACAAAGAAAAAAAGGATGTTAGAGGACAAGGAGTAATGATACTGATTGGGAAAGTGGCACCAGAATTGATAGAGAAACAGGGTGGAAAAGATAGTTATGAAAGATTTGTAGTGATAGGAGGTTGTTGAATAGGAAAATGGATTACCTTGTGTCCCCTTATATAAATGTGTTAGAGAATTTCAGGTGAGAAAAGCTTTTAGCAAGGCATTTTTACTTATGGGTATTGACTGTGGAACCTGGTTACTAGTAATGGCAATGTCATGGAGACCTAAAAGTGAGATTGTAGATAGAAAAGCAGAATATTTTAAAGAACTGTATGAAAGTATTTGGTATGGAGAATATTTCTATATTAAGGGGAGACCATGGGTAATTCACATACTATTTCCCCAGATGTAGCAGTTCAGCCAGACTGTGTAGAAATTGCTCATCACAGGAGCATGTTCATTTGAGAGACAATTAATAACTGTATCTGATCATGCCCCTATAATGGTTAGGAAGCAAAATGTTGCTATTTCCCTGCATATTTATTGTAAAGAAAATACTTCAGGGAGTAGGTAACAGATAAACACTCTGATCTTTTAGGGAATATATAAACTACCCCAAAAGCCTGATAGAAGATAAATTCGAACTTTTAAAATGTGGTAGAAATAAGGGAGAATGAGAGAGGGAAATGATATCAGAAACTATTTGGAAGAATTGGTATAGGAGAGGTTACTCCAAAATAAAGGGAATCTTAAAAGAAGGAGGAGATATGGATGCAAACAGCAAAGGGAAAATATGTGAATATTGGGATAATACACAAAAATATAGGAGTTTTTCATTTAAGCAATTATATATATTGAATGTAATCCCACAGTGCAGAAGCTGTTAGTCTGAGGATGTAATCAACAGAAAAAGTAGAAGTATTGGTTACTAAATTTAGAGACCCTGAAGAAATATTGAAAATTTGAGATTTTATGAAAATGTGTACAAGGCAGAAGACACAGGAAGACAGAATAAGGAATAACTGGAAATTTTAGTGGAAGATTTAAATGTGTCCATGTTGAGAGGAAGGAGGATGAATACCTAATAGTGAGGAGAGCTAGAGAAGAAATAAAAAAGTTGTGTAAAAAATCTCCAGGAATTGAAAGAGGAAATTTGGAAGTTAAGAAATTAAGGATTTTATTTTCAAGACATTATTTAGTAACATCTTGAATGGGGCGACATTACTGGCATCTTGGAAAAGGCAATGGTGGCAGTATTGCCATATAAGGGGAAAAAGACCCAGTGAACACTTCAGTTATATGGACCTCCAGGTTTGAATCACGACTATAAAGTGTTAATTGGGTAAAAGAATGGCAAAAGTCTTGTCAAATTGATAGGCACAAATCATTGTGGCTTTGTGAAAGAGAGGCATTCTTTGATAATATCAATAGAGCAATGAGGATATAAAAGGATTATGACTACAGGAATACACCATTATTTTCTGATGAGCCTGGATATGGAGAAAATCTTAAGGTGTGCCTGGTCTTCATGAGCACATAATGACAGAATTTGTATATCCAAACAGTGCAGTAGAGTTAAAAATAATGAGGGTATTGAAGCAAGAATAAAAGTTGAAGGGGTCCTTCCTGACAGGCTGTATTTGAGTAGAGGAACTAGGCAGGGATGTCTACACTTCCTTTTGCTGTTTACACCAGACTTGCAGCCTTTGGCTAGGAAAATAAGAGGTTCACAAGTTCATGGTTGTAGTTAGTGTGGATGCCAAAGGAAAGTAGCTTTGTTTGCAGATGATATGTTGTATCTGAGCACTCCAGAACAAGCTTTTCCTTGTCTATTAAATATTTTGAGACAGTTTCAAGCTTTTATGGGTATATAAAATAAAAAACAAGACAAAGGCAACAGCTGTAAACTATGTGCCTACACTTGTAAGTTCAACAGCATCCATCTTTCGGGGTCATGATAAAATGAGGTGGTAAGTTGTAAGACCCAGGAAGGAATCAATTTTTGCAACTAAAGATGCTTAAGAGGAATTAAAATAGCAGATAATTAATACAAAATCAAATATCAGAAGATCATAAAATATATCTGGACAGTAAGATACAAGCAGTGAGTATGTTTTTAGTTCTTAGTGATGTATACAGGTAAAGTGTACTTTTACCAAGCTTAGGAGAGGTTATGAACAGCAGGTACTAAAGAGTTGAATGAGTTTATCTGGAAAGGGAAGAAGGCAAGGCTTAGGGTGAGACAAGTTAAGCCTACCCTTAGAACAAGATGGACCAGGGTGCCAGACTTGAAGGAATATTTTCAAGACTAAAATGCTGAGATTTACTTATGTAATACAAGCTAATGGTTATAGATCTAAATGGAAAATTATGTCAAATCGGGGTGTGTGTGTGTGCGCGCGTGTGCAAGATTTACAGAGGAGAGGTTAGCCTTTTGGGCATAAGCCCTAAAACCTAATGTCAGTAGTTATACATTAGATTACATTTATAAAGTGGCAGATGTTTGTAACTAAAGAAGTTAGAGATTGAAGAAGGGAAATCCTGCCTGAAGGGACATTTACTGTTAAACGTGGAAACTAGACAACAGGTGTCTGGAAGTAATTGGAGTACTGGGAGCAAGTAAATAGTCAAGCTAGAAAAGTAATAGAGTGGGGCGAAACAAAGCTGATCTTTGAGTTGCATATTAGATGCTTATCTTTTTGGAAATTGATAGAGTACAAGCATAGAGAAAGGGAGAACATGAATACTAACTGAAATGCCAGCTTTAGCAAAATTTGTTGTGGAACTAAGAATAGAAAATGCTATTAAGAATGGAATATTTATCAGGGCCTGTAGAATGCATAACAACAAGTATAAGAATCAGAGGAGTTGAGAAGAAAATGGGAGAAGAGAATAGATTACAATGGAACAGGAATAAATTTGCAGGGCTCCTAAGTATGCAACAAAGTCCAGATGATTCAGATACTTGCTTTGAAGTGCCTGTATAGTTCTCTCTTCAGTCTGGGTAGACTCCAAAGAATTTTCCTACAAGGGGAGAAAAAATGCTTGGGATGTGAATGTTTTTTTTTGGGGGGAGGGGTTACAAGAACTAATTATTAAAAAAAAAAAAAAAAGACTCCACGCACAGTGTCCTGACACAGATGATTAGGGAACAGGGAATAGGTGGTGGTCAACATGGAAATTAATTTTTTAGGCTAGAGGCTACAGCTAGAACTATCAAGGAACATAAGACCTAATTAACTTAATGATGTTGGTAGCAAAAAAAGCAATTACAAGAAATGGAACTCAAAAAGTTAACCAACTATTGAAGAAGTATTGAATATTGTAAAAGAAATAAAGCAATGTGAGGTGGGATTTATGAGAGAGGATGGAAGTAAATTGCATTTAAATAAAGAACATTTATGGCAATCAGTATATAAAAATTCATTTTTAAGTGAATTAATGTAAGATGGCTGTCAGGAATTAGATGAATGTGAATGAAGAAAATGGTGAAAAATGGGAGAAAATCATGTTGAGAAGGTGTATGTAATATGAAAATGTAATCAATCAATATATGGCATTAAGTCAACCAAGAAATTAAAATAGAACAGCAAACATGCCAAATAGTAATGGAATCCACCAAAGCCAAGTCGTACAAACGAACATAAAATCCAATCCTTCTTTATTGTACAACACAGATGATTTAGCGCTTTCATCCACAGTAATGTGGACTTCATCAGAATATTGGATTCCATTACTATTTGGCATAATATGAAAATGTGTTAAAAGTGTTAACTGAAAATAATTTGTGTTTAAGTGCGTGTTGCAAGTTAGTGTCCAATTTAAGTAAAGGTGTGTATTAAAAAGATTACAAGGTATGGAAGTGTTAAAAGTGTTTTGAGAAGGTTATTTTATTTATTTTTTCATTTATTTATTTTTTTTGCATAGGCGGCAGAGGTGATACTGGAACCCTTCGTTCTGCAAAAAGTGAAGAGTCACTTACATCTCTGCAAAACATTGATGGTAATTAAAAAATGTCTTGAGTGCTAATATTTTGTTATTCTTGTATCTGATCAGTATTATAGTTCATTTTGACAGGTGAATAACTTTTCTCTTTGTAATTTTTAGATAACATCACAGGTAACATTTGCAGTTTTTCTATGCAAGTACATATATAGAATGCCCAAACTTGATAAAGGGTGAATACATCGGAGACACTGCTAACACTTAAATGTCAAAACAATGCACGTCATTTGCCTTGCCAAAGGAGGTAGAGAAGTGGACCTGCTACATTTCAATTAAAGAAGGGGCACATTTTACTCTCTGCTCATAGCTTTTGGTGTCTGTTTTAGTTGTGACTTTACCATCTGCGCATTCGTTGTATGACAGATTTGTCACACACATTCTTATGACACTATACAATTATTGGTGGTATAACCTTGCCTGTTTCATGAAACCTATTGACATACTTGATGCATTTAGCTGTTTGGTCTGTTAATCCTTGGACACAGTTCACAGAAATTGTGTTTGGTGCTGATCACTCCAGAAAGACTCTACAGCAGTTGCCTTCAGAAAAATTGAATCTCATTTGTATTCGTTGGGTGCTTGTAGGCAGTCGTGTCATAGAAAAAAAACTGTGCAATCCAGTTTTGAATTGATCTCTCAGGTGGTCTTGAAATCTGTATTTCAGCACATGGGTAAATGGAAGCAAAATACTTTTTGTGTGACAGTATTTGGGTAATGACTTTGAGAAGACATAATGAGGCATCATTTAGTAGGAATACATTTCTACTGGCATTGTTTCTGTTTGTCTTAGAAATACCTTTATGTGCCTGGTAAGAGTGGAGTGCAAAGGAGTAAGGAATGAAGTTACTCTACTTCTGGTGCTTGAACTGGTAATATTTACTGGTTTGATGGTGGTAAGATCAGATACCTGTAAAGTTCATCTCCCACATCCTGTGTTTGGACTGATATTCCATTACTGACACTACTGTATAACACATGAGGTAATATACTGCAGAGGTTCTGGTTCAGCTTTTAGATAAGGCATTAGTCTAAAGTGCCGTCTGGTTGATTTTTTTGGTAGCTTAGGTGGATGATAGAGATTCCACAGCACTAAGAAAAGTAGTGATTCAGTTTTATTTATTTATTTCAATTAAAACCAGATTTAAAAGTTATACAACTATTGCGATAAGTTTACAGTTACCCATATTATCTTAGCAATGTTTACAAATTTCTCCTACCCCCAAATGTCATTCTTTTCTTTTGTAGTAAGTTTTTTCAGTTATTAAGTAAGCCTGTTTCAGTGTGTTTTTCCTGTGGTGCTTTCCATTTCTGCTGCCTCAGGTTCCTGTGATAATATTTGGAAAGAGAAGCAGTTTTATGGTAGAGACCCTCAAAGGTAGTGAGTAAATAGTTTTAAGGAATTGTGCAGCATGTGTGTGGTGGCTCAGAAGTCACGACCAGTTGAATGGTATACACACACACTATATACAAAGCCCTGTTTGTTAAACATCACCTAACAGTTCCAGGCTATGCTTTGGAACAATAGATGATCCCCATCCAAACCCCCCATATCATGGCTGAGATGGTGAATGAATAGCATGCATTCACATATACAAGATGGTAGGGTATAAAACTTTTCTTGTGTGTGGCCTAGTGTTTTATATGATTTTAGTTGCTGTTGATTAGGTATCCATGTCAGATTGTAATGTGTGTTGACAATTTGTGTTCATTATTTAGTTCCCCGTATTTTCCTTTTTCCTTGTTATTTCTTAGTGTAGTTTTGTTGCCATGAGGGGGTGAAAAGAGTTGAGGGTAATCAAAAATATTTAGCACATATCGTTGCACAGGGATGGAATGCGTTCGTCAAAATCTGCTGCCAATCATTAGCGGACTGGAGTTCCGCTGTGGCGACCTCTAACCGGTAAAAGCCGAAAGACAGCAACAACAACTTGTGTGCAAATCACTGCATAATGATACACAAATAATTACCATCTTTTTAATGAGGTGCTGTGTATGCATATGACAAAATCACAGTGGACTGATTCAGTGATGTATAAATCCAGAATTGAGAACCACAGCACTCATTTGTTCTGAATGCTATGTTCTTCTCAGTGTACAGGAATCTCACTTGTACTTTTCTGTTGGGAATAACAGCAGCCTTAGCTGAGCATAAAGTGTTGGTGGTCAATATGAGAGACAGTGTCTGTAATGTTGTATGTTGGCATCCTTTGCTTTGCAGATGGATCTGCCAATAGCTAACATACCATCACCTCCACAACCAGGACATCGTTGACTGCTGCCATGTGGAAAGAGACACCATGTTTGATTTAGTAGACATGAAATCAAAAGAAATGCATAGACTGCATATTTCAGTGGACATGAAGATTTGTGCAGCATTAATCAGCTTTGCTTTGGGAGCCTTTCAATCTCTGACAGGGTTTATATATTAGGAGTTCCTTGACATGGTACTGCAGTATATGGAAGAACACACTTGATTTCCACAGACAGCAGAGGCGATAACTAGCAGTTTGCTGGCATTTACAGCATAGCCTATTTTCCTGAGACCCTAAAGGCCATTGATTGCACTCAGTTTGACACCGTCTCCACACTACACCACATGGCATCCTGTACTTTAACCAAAAGGACTTCTACTTAGTCAACTGCCAGGTGATGCTTAATAAAAACGGTGATCCAATGTTGTCAGTTTTCATTTCTATCCTCAACTGAAAGGTTTGGATCCAATCCTCAGATCCAGTACTTTAACCAAAAGGACTTCTACTCAGTCATCTGCCAGGTGATGTTTAATAAAAAGGGTGATCTGATGCTGTCAGTTTTCATTCTGTCCTGAACTGAAGGCTTCAGATCTGATCCTCAGATCTGACTCTACTGTTGCTAAAGCTCGTGGCAGCCAAAAAAACTCTTGAAATTCTCCCTTACCCATAATGCACCATCCCTAAGTTCCCTCAGATCTTTTTTGCTACTTTTCGTGAAAGATGTGGTTGACCATATCTCTCGAGTCTTTTTCAAAGAACTGTTATAATTATTATTTAAATCTTGATATTTTCCAATTTGTCATAAATTCTATAAGGTTCCTTTCCCGTACCATAAAAAATGCTATTGTTAGTATTTCCCTGTCCTCTGCTGAACTATCATACAGAACATACATCTTAAAATACTATTATTAGTATTTCCTTTGTACACTTGATGTAGCCCTTTATTACCATTGCTGGTATTTCTTTTCTTTCTTTCTTTCTTCCTTTCTGTCATGATTTAAAAAAAATCTCTTCTTACATAAATTTGCCCTTTTTATAGTTTTTGGTTATGGAGGAAAAAGGACCCGCTGGATTTAAAAAATGTGTTAAGTATGGGCACAAACTTCCAATGTCTGATGCCCACACTGTGTGTTTACTGTCTGGTGCTGTTACTTCTTAAAGATGATTGTTCCATATGCCATGGGTTCAACCCCAGGGCGCTTATAAAAAGAATAAGCTTATTTTGAAAGGCTTACTTCCTTCTGCCTTTGGAGAGGCTATAACTGGAGATCAGTCTCCCAGAACTAAATATTTGAAGACTTGATCTCCGAAACCATCAACATCATCCAGCCCGGTTTTGGAGACATCCAGGAAAAGGACCAAGATGGATGTGACCTCACCCTTGGATCTGAAAAAAAAAGAAATTGATGGACCCGACTTCCTCAGATCTGACCAAAAAGGTATCTGATCTGACTACTTCCAGCCCTACCACCTCAAGTCTTATTTGTCTACACAGGACAAGATATTCACCATCTGTGGATCTGGTGCCTTCACCTTTTTTGGAGCATCACTGACCCAGGTCCCCCTCTGTTTTTTCCGCTCATTCTTCCAGAAGTTTGAGGAAGATGTGGAAAGACTGATGTGGAAGATCTTCTCGGCACAGAGTCAGATGAGTGTCTTACTTGCTTCTACTCTGTCAGATCAGGATGTCTGATGATCTTCGTGTTTCACTGTTGCAGTCCTCACATTTGAGTTATCCCTGCCAGGGTAGCCCTCAGCCGGCCCGAATACCAGAGGCTTGGTATTTCTGTGTCGGTTGCTTTCGCTTCAGGAGTGACGTCAGGTCATCAGTAGTATAAAGTAAGGCAGCCGACGCCATTACATCAGTCTTTCTTGCCGCAGAGCCTGAAGCAGAAGCAGTTCGCACGAGTGCCGGTTGGCTGCTACCTGAACTTCGTCTTCTGAATTGAAGCTGAAGTCTTCTAAAGCTAAGTACCCCATCGGGGATCCTTTTTTCTTGCACTAACCGATGTCAGAAAAAGTTAACAAATGTCTCGCCTGTGGAAAGCGACTACCACACCAAGACTTAATTCTTACTGCATCACTTGCTTAGGCCCAGACCACAACGTCCCCCGCTGTCGCTTTTGTGCTTTGTTCAACGCCAGAACTATACATCATCGGGCCCTTATTGTAGCTAGATATTTTTGTTTTACATTTCCTCAAATTCTAGTATGGCTTTGGTAAGCCATCCAATAGCAGATCTTCTGAAAAAACGTAAGGATAAAGACAGAGACAGACCACACAGGTCCAAACCTACCAATGAGGCTTCCGTTAAGCTAGTCATCACTTCTCCGGTCCTCAGTGAGGCACTTTCGCAGCCCCTGATCCCCGCTTCTATGGATTCACAGGCCACTACCGAGACCCTTTCAGAGTCTGGTATGCTGCAAAACTCTTCTTCGACTAAGGATCCTGTGGTTGTATCTCCCTTGGATAGGTCCAGAGCCACTGAGCAGGTACCGGCTTCCGAGGAAGTACTTCGCACTACCAGTTCTCAGCACAAACCGACTTCTTTCGCATCTACCATTCTTTTCAAAACTGTCAAGTTTCTAAGGCCCAGGGTATGAGCCACATCCAAGAAATTGACGACCCAGTCTCGGGCACCCGCTTCCTTGCCTCAATCTCAAATGCTCAAAATGGCAGAAGACATTATCATGCTGATCAGGGAAAGCCAAGCTACCCCTTCCAAAAGAAAAAGAGATCTGTCCCCAGTAGTTTTGTCTGAACAGGAGTCTGATGACTCTGATGCATCTGAATATGAAGACATGCAACCCCTCTCTGCTTATGAAGTTTCTGATGCAGAGGACTCCATTCCTTTAGCCTCTCCCCCCCTGAGGACTGGGGAAACCCTTCATATCTTAAGGGAGCATTTCAAGTGAGAATGTAAGGACTACCCTCAGTCTAAAAAGAGACTTAGGAATTAGATTTTCCACAACAGACCCCTGGCATTCCCCCAGCCCTGGGTGTTGTGGACGATGTTTTCCTGGAATCCAGATTGACTCCTGACACCCTCCCTCCTGCACCCAGAAAACCTGACAGGTAGTACAGAGTCCCTGACACACACACATTTCTTTTCAAAAATCCAACTGCTGACCCTTGAGGTAATTTCTCAAGGGCCTAAAGGAATTAAAGCAACCTCTGTTAAGAATCCCACCCCCTCAGATAGGGATTCCCAAGCACTAGACAGATGGGGTAAAAAAGTAAACACCTCTGCTACTCTTGCTATCAAAGCACTAAATTGCCAGTTCCATATGCTGAAATTTCAGCAACATGCCATGGAACTCCTCAAAAAAAAGTGTCTTCCTTTGTTGCTTGTGCAGAATCTAAATAGTTACAAGAGTTAATGCATTCTGCAAGTCAAGTAACTAAACACACCTTACACTGCAGTTTTGACGTTCTAGAAGCTTCTTGCCGGGCAGCAGTCATCTGTTCTGTCCTTAGAAGGTGTGCATGGCTTAAGGAACAGTCCTTGCCAGACCATGTTAAATCTAAATATTTGGATGCACCCTTGCACAAAGACAACTTATTTGGCACTAAGGCAGAGGAGGTCTTAAAAACCTTGGAAGAAAAAGCTAAATCAATGCAGACAGTTAAGGATTTCTTACAGGTCCAGCCACAGTAGTCCTTTCCTGCTCCCACCAGGTCAATTCAGAGCAGACCCTGTGGAAGCAGATCCCCCAGACAGCAGCCACAGGGAATGCAGAAATCAAAACATTGGAATTCCTCCACTTCTAAAACAGGGAGTTCTAAGCCACCTCCTCATGGTAAGAACTCACAATGACTTTCCTCCCCCAACCCCTCCCTCTGCCCACCTTTACTTACCCCTAGGAGGGAAACTCTCCTCTCACGCAAGCACCTGGGCCACCATTACCAACGAACGCTGGCTCCTCAACACAGTGTTCCAGGGATACAAATTTTCTTTCCACACACTTCCAACCCCAAAAGGGTTCCCAGATCCTACCTCCAAACCAGTGGGTAGAGGCGCAAAAGCAAGTCATTTCCCTGTTGTCTATGAGGGCAATTGAGCACGTTATTGCAGAACAGAAAGGCCAAGATTTCTACTCCAGATTTTTTTCTGGTACCCAGAAAAGAGGACACCTGGCACCCCATCCTCAATCTATCCATTCAAAGCACCTTTCTGGTGATACTAAAATTCAAAATGCTCACCCTCCAGCAACTGCTACCCCTGCTCTCCAAGGATGCCTGGCTAGCCACCCTAGACCTAAAAGAGGCCTAACTCCACATTCCTGTCAGGGAATCATGCAGGAAATATCTATGTTTCAGGGCAGGTTCTCTGCACTTCCCTTTGGCTTATCTACTGCTCCCAGAGTTTTCACAAAATGTCTGGCTCCAGCCATTGCCTATTGCAGACAAAGGACTGTCCAAATTTACCCATACTTAGATGACTGCCTAATTCAGGCAGACAGGAAAAGCTGCTTGAGCACCTGGCCTTTGTAAACTCCCTACTGACCTCCCTAGGGTACACTATCAGTGAAAAGAAATCCAAACTAGTACCCACCCAAAGGATTATATTCCTGGGAGCAAGCCTGGACACAGCATCCCATATGGGATTCCTTGCACCAGAAAAGCAAACTTACCTGAGCATACTTCTCTCAACTATCCACCGCACCCCAGTTATCTGCAAGGAAATCCTGCAAGCTCTGGGGTTCATGTCATCTTGCATTCTACTCATTCCATATGCCAGACTGCGTATGACGAAACTTGAATGGTATCTAAAAAGCCTTTGGTGTAAACACTCTCAAGACCTGGAAACTCTTGTACCCATGGTACCTTGCCTCATGAAAGCTTTTCTTTGGTGGGCAGCAGCATGCTCCAACAAGGGACTACCTTTCTCACCACTCCCTGCCACCCAGACCCTCACCACAGATGCTTCAGACTATGCCTGGGGTGCACATCTGGACGGCGGGTGCATACAGGGCCAATGGAGCCCACATCAAATCCATCTGCACATCAACGAAAAAGAGATGTTAGCTGTCCAGCATGCATTGACAGCTTTCAGGCCCCTTCTCTCCCCAGGGGCTCTCCTGATCAAAACAGACAGCACCACTGTGGTGTGGTATATCAACAAGCAGGGAGGGACTCACTCCTACCCTCTATGCAGGCTGGCCATGACCCTTTGGCACACAGCTTCTGCCATGCAACTCCCTGTTAGCATAATTCCTGCCAGGTTCTTTAAACTCTCTGGCAGACCACTTAAGCTGAAATCTTCTGGACCCACACGTGTGGCAGCTAGACAAAAGAACCTTCACCCTTGTAACTCAGAAATGGGGAACCCTGAAGTTTGACCTCTTTGCCTCCCACACCAACCATTAGATCTGAAGTAGTTAACTTCATTTGTGCAGCAACCTATGGGAATCGGATCCGAGCCGGCAGTTTTCAACAGCTTTAGATCCAAGCCCCAAGCTCCTCCCCCTACCCATAATCCCCTGCCAACCCTGACTGACCTCAGATCTAGTTTGCCGTGGTTTACTAAAGCAGCTTGATCCCGAGTTCCAGGTGTTGTCGTTTTCTTTGCGAGAAAAAAAATTTACTTTTCTACTCCTTTTCTTAACTTTTGGTGTGTGTGTGTACAGGTTCCCTCTTCTAGTTTAAACACTCTTAGTTTAAGTTACTTTGTTTTATTTTTTAACCTCCCCCTTCCTTCGTGGTTCCGTCAAAGAGTTGTTTGTGTGTGTTTGGGGCCTAGTGTGTGTGGTTTTACCTTTAGTATGTCTGAGGCCCCAAAGTTAATGTTTTCTAAGTCCACCGAGTGTGGCTGTCCCCAGTGGATGGCCACACTCGGTGTGTGTTGTGCCCTGGGGTTGAGCACCTGTCCTCTGGTTGTACCATTTGTGCAGCGTTCAACCCTAGGGCACTCAAGGACCGGAGGTCTAAGCTGATTCTGGCGGGTCTTCTGCCCCCGGACTCGGCTTCTACCTCTGGTCCTCCCGTGGCTCCCGCTGCGGCGGCTGCCACTCCTGCTTCCCTCCCCCCGGCCGGGACTCAACCTCCCGCCTTAGGCCCGGAGGAGAGGGAGGCCAGGAAAGAAAGGAGGAGGGAGAAGCACCACAAGCGGCGGGCCGAGACTTCTGCTTCGGCTCCCCCGGCTAAGCAGTCTTCTCCCTCCAGATCTTCTGGGTCTCCTCCTTCTCGGATCTGGTCCCCGTGCTTTTCACCGGGTCCTGAGGAGGAGACCCGATCTCCTTCGAGGTCATCGAGGTGACATTCCCGCCCCGGTGGCCTCGTTGAGATCTACCCGAAGTCTCATCGATGCAGATTTGGACCGGATGATGAGAAGATTCCTCCAGGCCCAACTGCAGATGGGAGTGCTCCTGCCTCCCCCCCCCCTCTGGGGGGGGAGGCTCGACCCCCTTCTTTGCCCCGATAGCTCCTTCTCTGTCCCGTCTCCCGGGTTCAGAGTCTTCGGAGCCGGGCAGCCTTGGAGCCGGGGGGTGTGTCATCGCAGATAGTCTCGGGTACTTCGGCGCCGACACTTCCCTCAAGTCTGTCTGGTCCATTTTCTTCGGATGCGAACTCTCGGAGCCAGGGGGCCGAGCTTCGGATCTGGGGGTATCTGTATGTCTTCGGCTCCGTCCAGGTCGGAGCATGCTGGTCCGTCGGATCCGATCGCTTCAGCACTGGCTCCGATCCATCCGTCGGACCCGAGCGAGGGTTTGCTCTTGGATCTGAGAGAGCAGCTCTCCTTCGGCATTCGACATGGTGGAGAGGGCTCTGTCGAGAGATTCCAGGCCCCCGGCCCTTGTCACAGCTCCACCCTGCACTCCTTCTCTGTTGGGCCCGACTTCCATCACCCGGCCCCAGGAACAGCCTGCTGTGACGTCCCAGGAAGTTCCATTGGAACAAGACGTAGCTGGTGAGAGCTCCTCGGACAGCCCCCCCGAGGAGGTTCCTCACAAGCGAAGGTGCAAGAGGAGGTACCTGGATTCCCCCGAGTCCTTGACTGAGGACACGGATTTGGAGGAAGGGGAAGGCTCCCCAAGATCACCCCCCGAAGATGTCTCATTTGGCGACATCATGGAGATGCTCGGAATAAGGGGGGGTGGTCTGCCCCAAAGCCTACCTCGGACAAATCCGTGTTCCTGGAGGTGTTTGAAGCAGGCCCGTCTACCTCTTGGGTGTCCCCTCCGGCCAACCCCCTGGTAGACTTGATTACTACCAGGGTGTGGAAGGAGCCGGACACTGTGCAACCAGTCCCCAAGCGCCCAGACAAGATCCTTAGCCCACCCTCTGACAAGTCCCACTGTAGTAAGGTTCCCCCTGTAGATGCCATGTTGGTGGCGGCGGCCACCAAGAGGGAGCTTGCTCAGGAGAGTCCCTTGGTTCATCCCCCGAGCAAGGAGTCTCGGTCGATGGACCGCCTAGGGAAGCGGGTGTTTAGTTTGGTTACCTTCTCTGTCAGGTCGCTGAACTACATGGCACATGTGTCCCGACTGCAGCGGGACCTTATCAAAGATATCAGATCCCCTTTTCTCATTACCCACACAGCCCCAGATACCTCCCCGATGTCCCACCCGATCAGAGGGAGGCCGCAGCAATGGAAATCCAACATTTGCTGGAAAAAAGAGCCGTCCAACACGTCCCCCCAGACCAGTGTGGGTCCGGGTTTTACTCCAGGTTCTTCTTGGTGCCAAAAAAATGGGGGACTTAAGACCAGTCCTCGACCTCTCTTCCCTGAATCTGTCATTAACCAAAGAGAAGTTCCGCATGGTCACTCTTCAGTCCATTCTCCCCCTCTTGCGGGAGAATGATTGGATGTGCTCTATAGACCTCAAGGATGAGTACTACCACATTCTCATGGACAGGCGATCCAGGAGGTTCCTCTGCTTCTGGCTGGGAGCCAGTCATTTCCAATTCAGGGTCCTCCTCTTTGGTCTCACCACAGCCCCCAGGGTGTTCACCAAAGTGTTAGCAGTGATAGCGGCCCACCTGAGGCTCCAGGGAATTCAGGTCTTCCCGTACCTGGACGACTGGCTCCTGACTGCCCCAACAAGGCATCTACTCTTGTGCAGCCAGAGACTACTTTATTCATCTAGCTCCCCGGCTGGGGATCACTATCAACATAGAGAAGTCATCTCTTACTCCGACTCAAACCATAGACTTCATAGGGGCCAGATTAGACACAAACAAACTCCTAGCTTTCTTGACCACAGTCCGGCTACTAACCCTGAGGCTACACGTGCAGGCCATTCTGCAATCTCCAGCTCCCCCGGCGGAATTGGTCCTGAGGGCTCTTGGCTCGATGGCAGCAGCAATCAACCTATTGCCAATGGCACGTTTGAACATGAGGGTCTTACAATGGACCCTTCAGGTCCAGTGGTCCTTTCTTCACTATCCTCTCAGCCATCCCGTTCCCCTCAGCAGGGCTTGCAAGAGGGCCCTCCTATGGTGGCTCCAATCTCCGGACCTCCAGCAAGGACGCCCCTTTTCTATCACCCCTCCACTAGCCACAGTGACCACGGACGGCTCCCGCCTCAGGTGGGGGGGGCATTGTTCGGGCAGGACAGTCCAAGGCACGTGGGACCTCACGGAGACCTCACTGCATATCAACATCCTAGAGATGAGGGCAGTGCTGTTAGCGCTGCAAGCACTTCAGGACCTTCTTCCTGTAGGAAAGATTGCGATTCAGATGGACAATATGTCTGTTGTCTGGTACATTAACAAGCAGGGGGGAACCAGGTCTTACCCACTCTGTCGAGAGGCCATGAGGGTGTGGGAATGGGCGATCTCCACCAACCACTTTCTCATAGCAATGCACATTCCGGGACGGTCCAACATCCTAGCGGACAACTAAGTCGCACCATCCTGTTACCATACGAGTGGTCTCTGAATCCCGAGATAGCGAATCGGATTTTCGCCAAATGGGGGCAACCCTGTTGAGATCTCTGTGCCTCTCCCTCGAACACAAAATGTTATGACTACTTCGCTCTCATTTCCCCCTCCAGGGAACCCCCGATAGACGCTCTGGTGCATGCTTGGCCTCCCGGTCTTCTTTATGCTTACCCTCCTCTTCCTCTGATGCTGAAGTTTCTTCAGAAAGTCAGTTGGTTGGGGAGCAGGATTATCCTCATTTCCCCATTTTGGCCTCGTCAAACCTGGTTCCCTTACCTTTGGTCTCATCTGGTGAATCCTCCTTGGATTCTGGATCCCCGTCCGGATCTAATATCCCACCCTTTAGATCTCCCGGTCCCGAACCTGGACATCCTCAAGCTCACAGCTTGGCTGCTCCAGTTCCACTCGTAGCTAGGACTCCCAGTATCCTCTTCCCCAGTTAAAACTATTCTAGTAGCAGTGCACAAGCCTTCTACTAGAAAGATCTATAGCAGCAAATGGAAACGTTTCTCCATTTTGGCGGAACGTAAAAATTTGGATCCTTTTACAGCTCCTTTGCCCGCTGTATTAGACTTTCTGTTAGGATTGTTTCATCAGGGGGCTAGCTCCTCCACAGTCAAGGTTCAACTAGCAGCTATCTCTCATCACGTGGGAAATGAACTGGGCCCTTTGATCACCACAAAATTGTGTAAGACCTTTTTGAAGGGCACCTTCCTGCTCAGACTTCCAGTGAAGGATGTAGTCCCTCCTTGGGATTTAATGCTGGTGCTTCAGGCCTTGACAGCTCCCCCGTTTGTGCCTGCAGCTTCAGTAGATCTTAAATTATTGTCATGGAAAACTGCCTTTCTTGTCACTATCACCTCGACTCGAAGGGTCTCTGAACTACAGGCCTTCTGCGTAAAACCCCCATACTTGACCTTTCACAAGGATAGAGTTTACCTCAGGGAAGGAGAATTCATGCATCCCGAATTGCAGACCCTCAATTTGGCAGCTTGGCTTATTCCCTAACCCACTGATCCATCTGCCAAACTCAGTAAACAGGTTCTAGATGTTATACATGAGGCCAGACGCCCTAGCACTAGAAAGTCTTATACTGACAAATGGAAAAGGTTCTGCACCTGGATTCAGGCTAAGGGAGCTGATATGGCACAGCCCTCTCTCCCTCTCATCCTGGATTACTTAGCTAACCTGCTACACAGTGGTCTGTCTTTTTCATCTATTAAAATTCATGCCTCTGCTATCTCTGCTCATTTCACCACTGAGCAGCCCCTTTTCTCGCACCCACTTATCAAACAATTCCTAAGAGGGGCTAGCAACTTGAGGCCACCCAGAAGAGCACCTACCCCAGCTTGGGACCTTAACTTTGTGTTGGAAAAGCTCACTGTGCCCCCTTTCGAACCAGCATCCTCAGCAGAGTTAAAATTTCTCTCCTGGATGACAGCTTTTCTTCTGGCCATCACTTCAGCCAGAAGAGTCTCTGAGCTACAAGCACTCATGGCTGTGGAGCCCTCCTTCATCTTCCATGCTGACAGGGTTTCCCTCAGGACTAACCCATCCTTCATGCCCAAAGTGGTGTCCAGTGTGGCTCTCAACCAATCCATTCATTTGCCCACCTTTTTCCCTAACCCACAGAACAAGGGGGAAAGGATCCTGCACTCTCTAGATGTGCACAGACAGCTCAGATTCTATTTAGACAGGAATAAATCTTTCAGAAAGTCTGATCAATTGCTGGTTAGCTTTGCTGCATGGGCAGAGGGCAAAGCCATCTCCAAACAAACAATTTCCAAATGGATAGCACACTGCATCCATTTCTGTTACAAGCAACAATGGAAAGCCTCCCTCTAAGGGGGTCAGGAGTCACTCCACCAGAGCAGCCTCCACCTCTGCAGCTTTCCTCAGAGGAGTGCCCACCAGGGACATCCTGGAGGCTGCCACCTGGACATCTGTTCACACTTTCACCAAACATTACCACCTTGTATCTTCTTCAAATCCAGGGCAGGCTTTGCCAGTGCAGTCTTGCAGGGCATCCTAGCCATCCCCTAGTCTCCTTGACTGGCCTCCACCCTTTTCTTCAGTTTTGGGAATCAACCCAAATGTGTGATGAGTGCAACAGTGGAACACGAAGAACATAGTGCAGTTGTGTACACTTGACATAAATGTTGATGTTCGAGTGTATTCACTGTTGCAGTCCTGGTTTCTTTCCCTCCATCCCCCTCTTCTCTCTACAAGGGACATTTTGGTATTTACTTTCTAATGGTGGGGTTCTTCCACCAGAACCTGGCTCCCACTTGGGGGCACCTGACAGGGCAAGAAAAACTGATGTAATGGCGTTGGCTGCCTTACTTTATACTATTGATGACCTGACGTCAGTCCTGAAGCGACAGCAACAGAAGCAGAAATACTAAGCCTCTGGTATTCGGGCCGGCCGAGGGCTACCCTGGCAGAGATAACCCAAATGTGATGACTGCAACAGTGAATACACTCTAACATCTACATTTATGGTAAGTATACACAACTGTACTTTCTTTGACCACATCCCCCCTACAAGTTTCCCCTCTGATTCAGTCATCTGTTTGAGTCCCTGGATCAGAGCAATCTGGCTTCGTCTGGTTCCGAACTGATGATAATATCTTTGGGTCTAAAGTTTACTTTGAGTGCTGCGGTTCAGTCGGATCCGCATGGCTCTTGGAGCAGAAGCTTCCCTGTCTGATCCGAGGTGTTGTAGTCGACTACACAGTTGTTAGAGCCATGTCTGCACCTCGGAGCCCTAGCATTGGATAGATCAGCCTCTGGCTTCCACCTCTGGGGGGTTTGTTTTCAGAGCAGGAGAGGACAGCAGTCCAAAAGCTTGTCTTTTTGGAGCCAAGATCTTTTTCTCCAGAGCAGTCTGCCTTCAGGGCTGTGAAAAGGTTTTTTTTTTTTTTTTCTGTCCTGGCAAAATGGATGGATTCAGCCCACTTGGATTTTCAGCCATCTATCTTTATGTGTCTGCGCTCGGAGCCTCATCACTCTTTACCACAGGGACAGGTAGTCCGTGACCCCCAGGCTTCCCAGCAGGGTATTTCAGTTTCTTCTGATACCTCCCCAGAGCATCCCACTGAGGAGGTCCCTAGGAAGAAGTGTAAGAGGAAGCACTTTGGCTCCCCACAGGAATTGGTCATGGAGGATACTGACTTCACTGAAGGTGAAAGGTCCCCATGATCACCTCCTGAAGATGTATCATTTGGAGACATCCTTGAGATCCTAAACTAGAAAGGTGTTTGGACGCCCAGCAACCCTTCATCTGAGGAGTCTGTATTTCTTGGGGCTTTTGGTACTGGCCCGTCTACCTCCTGGTTTAGTCCACCTGCTGATGAGCTTATTGAGTGGAAGGAACCTGACACATTTGAACCCATACCCAGAAAACCGGACAAGATTATGGCTTTGGGGGAAAGGTTTTTGGCTAAAGAGGTGCCTGCTGATGCCATGGTCGTGGTAGCCACCAAAAAGGAACTTGCCAAAGAGAGTTCCACTGTTTATCCTACTAATAGAGAGTCTAGGGTGATGGACAGGATTAGGAAGCATGTCAACGCCTCAGCTACCTTTGCCTTAAGGTCACTGAATTATTTGGCACACTTTACTAGGTTGCAGAGGGATTTGATTAAGGAGCTGTCAAATACCCTCTCAGGATCCGTGTCTTCAGAGGTCCAATCATCCATGACTTCTCAGTTGGCTATCTTGCAGTTTATTTTGAATTTGCCCATGAGGCTTATTTCGAGTGTATCTGATGGAACCTCAAGAGCAGCAGGTTCACACATTTCCATTAGGAGACATGCCTAGTCTGCATTCATCAGTGCTCCTTTTGATGGCACATCTTTGTTTGGCCCCAAATGAAGGACACATTATCCAGGTGTGAGAAGGATGTAAAGCACCTTTCTGTCATGGGTGTATGTTTTTTGACCCCTCAGAGATCCTTTTCTAGGAATCAAAGAGATGGCTGAAAGATGTGGTTCAAGAAATCCCAGGGTCCTTTCCAGGACACACGTGGAGGAACTTCACCCAGAGGCAGAGGGGCGGGACTCCAGTGGTTGACGCCGACCCCCATGGCCGTGTTGACCTTCAAAACCAGGATCCAGAGATTCTTTCTTTGACAGACCTTACCAGTGCTCCTTAAAGTAGGACTGGTTGCCCACCTCTGCAGGCAGTCTGGGTGGGGGGGGCATTTATCCCTACACCAGAGAGCTTAGCTAGACTTAACAAAAGATACTTGGGTGCAGAGGATTATTTCCAGTAGTTATATAATACCCTTTTCCTTTCCGTCTCCAATCTGAAGGAAAATCCCCGCTGTTCCACCAAGAGGGCAAAAGCAGCATTTCAAATACAAAGGCTGCTAGAAAAAAGTAATCCAGTAGGTCCCACCAAACCAGAAAGAATCTGGAAGTTACTCAAGATTTGTTTTAGTGCCAAAGAAAATGGGACTGGAGACCAATTTTGGATCTCAGCAACTTGAATAAGTCAGTTTGACGTCCCATTTTGAATGGTCATGGTTAAGTCCATTGTCCCTTTTCTGGGCAAAGACGACTGAATGTGCTCGATAGACCTTTAGGATGCGTGCTATCACATAAAGATGAACAGATAATCCAGAAAGGACATAGGCTTTCAGCTGGGAGCCTGTCATTACCATTTGAGAGTTCTGCCCTTTGGTCTCACCACAGCCCCCAAGGTGTTCAACAAATGTATGGCAGTAGTAGCAGCTTGAGACTGCAAGGATTCTGGATGTTTCCATATCTAGACAACTGGCTCATTACCAACCTGACCAAGCATTAGTTAATAAGGGCAAGAGATCAGGTTCTCCAGATGTTTTCTCATTTATGTATGCATGTATGTATTTATTTATTTTTCATTTGTTTTCCAGGAAAGTCTGACTTTGAGAGTTGGTATTTAGAAAAGTCAGTGGCATCAATAAAGGACTTGAACACAAGTGCGCATTTAATAACTTCAGTATCTTCCAGCTTGAACAGTGTTGTTGATCTTCTTAGAGACAGTTCATATCGCTGAAGGAAGCCATCCAGCCAATGTTGTGATGCTTTGAATTCTTCTGTGGCTATTTCTAACTGTAGTGCTATTGCAAGGGTAAATTCTTAAATATCAGCCCTGCGTGCAACCAAAGCCTTTGCTCTCCTGTTAGCAATTCACAAACAGATGATGTCTTCAAGCTCAGGAAATAATAGTTGCTGACCTGATCCACACTTACACTTCTTAGCATTTCCCTCGTTGGCCTGTTGTCTGAGGTTAACGTACGCTGCTCGCCATTTCCGGACCATTCGGAGATGTAACTTCTCTTTACAGAAAGCCGTTAGGTTCTTCCAACGGGAGTCCACCACGATTCCTTTCTTGTACTCGGCGGAATAGCTCTTTCTTTTTGCACTCATCTTGTCTGGGGTGGGGGGTTAATTGAAGACTTGCGCGATCGTAGTGGCAACACAAAATGGCACCGGTTATGAAGAGAAGACACTACCACAGCTGCTCGTTACCATAAGCGCACGCTTCCTGCGCGTTGTCTGTACTTTGACTGATCAAAGTACACCTGCATGAGTTTATGGACTAAGGATCTCAACCGTCAAGTGTGAGTGATGATTAGGTTACAGTAAAAATTGGAACTGGGGCTTATTTTTGGTGTAGGGCTTGTATCATGAACACCCTGGAAAAAACATGCTAGGCCTTCCTCTCTGGTTAGGTTTTATTTAAAAAGAAATGCAGTAGTAGATACTGATATTTCTGTCTACCGCAAAACTTTATGTATGTGCATAACTATGGAGAGAACACAGGTAAGCAATAATATATTTTCAGGGAGACATAATAGTAAAGAGATAATAGGCCAGTTACTAATATGAGAAAAGTTGCAGGAAGTTTTGGGGGCAGAGATTGAGTCAGACTAATTATTGCAAAGAAAATGATGGGTGGAGAAGATAGAGAATAAGGAAGAGAGGATAGAGGAGTTAGATAGCAAGGGTGGAAGCATTGCACAAAGGAACTCATAAGATTTTCTTCTATTCATGTTATGGTAAGATTTTACACAACTATTCTTTATCCAGGTTTGGTGCATACACATAGCTTTGTATTAAATAAAAGGGAGTTAATTTTTTTTTCTTTTAACTGCAAAGTGTTTGTAGTTGTCCATATATCTGTTGGCAACAAGTTCCAGATTTTGGCTATGCATGTTGAATTGAGGGAATCTCCAGTGGCATTATTGGATCTGGTAACTTTTAAGAAGGCTTTATAATTTGAGCTCAAAGACTGGTGTCGCTCGTCTTGTTTCCCATTAAAGACGAACAGGCGGGGTGGTTTGTTTACATGCTTTATTACAAAGAAACACATCAGGATGGATAGCAGCCGTACATAATGTAAGCAGACTGATTAACTGACAGACTACCTAGTAAACAAACTGCAAATAAATAAATAAATACACAGACATACATGCTTATACATGCTTACATCTCTACAGCTTACTACAAAATGGCAGTCAGGCTCGCACGTGTGCAGTATTTATACACTTCTGTAAGCCCCTAGAAAGCTTTTTAATGGTATAGCTACATATTGATCTGCAATCCTACCTCTTTAATGAATTGCCCACAGTATAATGACATTTGAAAAGAAACATGCAATGGTATAGACAATAAGAAGTAAACAACATTCATGCCATTATGTCCAAGTTGTTGTGTATCAGAAACAGTGTGGATTGTGACCTGACCTAATATAACAGTCAATTGGGTTTAACAACAGGAACAGTCATTGATGAACAACTTGCTTCAGGAATTTCAGGATCCTTTTCAGCAACAGGGATATTTACTGGAATGTCATCTGGAACTGGAATGCTGGATAACTCACTGTGAGATACGGAGTACTTCTCGCAGGTATGATACTGCAATATAGGTTTGGACACCAGGATTAAATTTTTCCAATTCTGCCTAAATTCTGCTCCTTGCGATTCCACAATATGCGATATCGGTACTGGGCATACACTTTCCACGACACCAATCTGATCAAAACCTGTGGATGTCTGCATCCTCATTATCTCCCGTTCTTGTAATGGATTCACTGAATAGGACTTCTGAAATAAGCGCTGCTTTAACAGATTGGCTGTGACTGATCTGTTGTTTTTGACACATGGAACCAATAATGAACTACTAATGGGTAGTGTGGTTCTGGTTTGTCTCAACAGAAGTCTGTGTGCAGGTGAGCCAATATGTTTATCACAAGGAACATTTCTGAGATGCAAGTGATTGAAGAAAACATCACTATTGTCTTGTTTTGACTTCTGTAGTAATTGTTTCACACATCAAACTGCACGTTCTTCCAAACCATTTGACTGCGGGTACTCAGGGCTACTTGTGACATGAGTCCACTCAACAGCAAATCTTTTCAGCTGCTGGCTTTTAAACTGTATACCATTGTTTAAAATAACTTTGTGCGGACTATCATGGACTGCAAAATGATGCTTCATCTTAGTAATGACATTATTGGATGCTAGATTAGGAAGTAGGTCAGTTTCGAACCAGTTTAAATAAGTGTCTACTCACACCAAAGTAATGTTGACTACTCCATTCGAAAATGTCTGTAGGTACTGTCGACCTAGGCAGTTTACTAATCTGGTTTAGCTGAAGTGGTTCTTTCTGTTGATGTGGCTTAGTACTATTACATACAGAACAAGATGAAAGTACTGTCTCAATATCCTGTGACATAGAAGGCCAAAATAAGAGGTCTCTCACCCTTCTTTTGGTAGAATCAGTTCCTGTATGGCCATGATCCAAGATGGTAATATACTCTTGTAAGGATTCTGTGAACAATTACTTTTGGGCCCTTCATGATGATACCATTGCCAAACAAAATCAAATCTCTGTAAGGAAAATAAGGTTGCACTTCTACTGGTAAGCAAGATTGCTTTGAAGGCCATCCTTAACTGATAAAGCGGTTGAGCATTTGAAGAACTGGATCTGAGGCTGTATGACTTCTAAGCTCATCAAGACATGTGGAAGAACAATGTTTCACTTCCTTAACTTCAAAATCAAGTTTCTCATTTTCATGCTGTTCAGTTGTATTTCTGGCGATCTGGATAAAGTGTCAGCAAGATGAAGAAGTTTGCCTTTTGTGGAGACAAGATTGAAATTATACTTTTGCAATTTCAACATCATGCATTGTAATCTGGCAGGAGCTGTGTGCATAGGCTTTCTCAAAATAGTGACTACAGGTTGGTGATCTGTTTCAATCGGGATAGGTTTACCATAAATATAATCATGAAACTTCGAATATGCAAACACAGTTGCCAAGAATTCTTGATCTGAGCACAGTGCATTTCAGTTTGAGTTACAATTCTGGACTTGTAGGCTACTGGTCTACCCTCTTGAAGAATGATTGCACCAAGACCAAACTTCGAAGCATAAAAAAAAAAAAAAAAAAAAAAAGAGTAATTTTTTTGTGAACATCCCAGTATCTGAGAGTTGGTAGACTGGCAGTTCTCTGTTTCAGAATATCAGATGCTTTTTTGGTGGTGGTCTAACCATGAGCAGGACAAATCTTTGCATGTCGGCTCTCTAAGCGGTGCTGAAAGTTGGCTCAGGTCTGGAATGAACTTGCCTAGGTAGTTAACTATGCCAAGAAAACATTGTAAGGCTTCAACATTGGAGCTGGCATCTCGATAATAGCTGTTTGGAAGGATCTAGTTGTAAACCTGAACTGGTGAATAAATGACCAACATAAGTAACTTCTTGTAGCCTGAATTTGCTCTTCTGAGGATTCAGCTTATGATTCCCTTAATGTGCTCTTTCCAGAACTTTCTTGAGGTTTCTGTCATACTCAGCTTCACCATTACCTCCTGCTAGAATATCATCTACTATAACAGCACATGGATACCCAGAAAACATTTGTTCTATTGCACACGGGAAGACTTCAGTGGCAGAATTTATCCCAAATGGCATTCTCAAAAATCTGTACCTGCCAAAAGGAGTACTGAAAGTAGTTAGCAATGACGATTTCTTGTCAAGCAAAATTTGCCAGAATGGACATTCTGCATCTGAGAGAAAAAACAGAGGCATTTAGCATGAGTCGCGACTTCTTCGACTGTACACATTGGATGATGAAGTCTTTTCAGTGTCATGTTCAAATCTCGTGGATCAATACATATTCTGATGTCATCTGAGCTTTTCTTATGAGCAACTACCATGGAGGGTACCCATTCATTTGGTTCTTCAACTGAACAAATTATACCTTACTGCACCATTTTATCTAGCTCAGACTTGACTCTGTTCTGTATAGCTACTGGAACTTTCCAGGCTGGTCTGACAACTGGACTGACTTCGGGGTTAAACTTCATGGAATACACAGCTGGGAGTTTACTTAATTTGTCTTCAAAATGATCAGCATAGGTAGAAAAAATAGTCTGGGTGAAATTAGAACAGTGGTCTTTCAAGCTAACGTGGTGGACTTCCTTATGAAATAAAAGCAGCTCCATTTTCAAAATGTCTCTGAGGCCTAATAATGACTGGACATGCCGTTTGACCACATAAAATTGCAAGTCATAGCTGTTCCTAGCAGAGTAACATGAAAGCAGTACTGAGTCTTCAGTTTGAATTTCTTCACCACCATAAACAACAAGCTTCGCACATTTTACCAAAACAAGCTTCTCACCAGAACATAATCTAGCAAATGTTTCTGCTGACATAACATTGCACTTTGAACCTGTGTCAACTTTGAGCTCTGTGGGCCTTCCATTTACCCGAACAGTACAAAGTGCTACATTCTTCGCACATAAATCTACTGCATTGACTGTTGCATTAAGCACAGACACACCATCAACATAAAAAGTAGGTTCACAGCTTTCTAATTGATCAACTTGTCTCTTTGAATATTCTCTTTTAATAAAAGAATGCACCTTGTTTGATTTAAAAAAACTTTTGAAATGATTCCACTTATTGCATTTGTGGCACTGCTGACCAAAAGCTAAACACTTTTCTTTGATGGGCTTGTGAATTCACCACAGTTACGACATTTGACTATGAAACTGGGTAGAGGCATATTCTTTGAGTTTGCTGACTCACTCTTGTGCTTCACTGAGACTGTGTGCACTCCTGAGTTTGCTAGAAAAGTACAGAGTTTCCTAGTGACTGTTGCAGGGCTTACAGTTGCTGCCATAGGCTTCGGCCTGTTTCTTATAACCACATGCTGCATACTGTCAACATGAGCTTTAGAAGACACTGGAAGCCAGCATGCATTTCTCATTTGTAAGCATATTTGTGTGCTTTTCTGTGAGCTCATATATTTGACAAATCTCAATGGCCTTATTCAGAGTTAAATCACTGTCGCAAAGCAAAATCTTTCTCACAGCATCATCTTTAATACGACACACGAGTCTGTCTTTTATCAACTCATCCCTTAAATCACCAAATCTGCACATTTTGACTTTGTTTCTCAAGTCAGTTACATGTTCTGCATAAAATTTCCCCAGGTTTTTGATCTTGTATGTAAATAAGTGCCTTTCCATTGTAACATTAATTTTGGGGTTACACATTTCTCTGTTTTAAGCACTCGGTCTTCCCTTGCCTCAGCCTGTACAATTGTATGACAGTTTTCCACCTCCCCTGCAAACACAGCAGATGCATACACAAATGAACGCTCTCTTTCTATGCCTTCTGAACCAGCTAAATTAAGCAGAATAAATGCCTTTGTACGGTCATCTTTGTCAGAAAATGCAGCTTGTATGAAAATATCGTACTTTTGCTGAAACGCTCTTCAGTTCTCTGCAGTATTATTATTAAATACAAGTAGAGCTGGTTTCTAAAGTCTTTCAGCCATGCCAACAAAGTATGCCCAAACACCTGAAAAAATGGCCCTTGTAATTATGTATGAACATGCACACATAGCCAGTACTTATAAGAACATTCAAATGCAGAATAAATTCTTCAAAATACTGTACTTTGTGAAATATGCTTTGAAATGGCTGTATTTTGCAAAATAACTTTGACTGCACAATCACACGAACACTTCATACACTTTGGATATCTTAAAATAGTTTTAATTAGTGCGAAAAGTAGGTGCTATAAGCTACTTTGAAAAAAATCCAGCCGTTTTCCTTATTTTATTAATTTTATGTGATTTGGACTTTATTTCAAACACTTTCCTTAGTTATTTGAATATTGTTTCAGTATGTCACAGTTTTGGACATTTATTTTACTTAGAAATTTGTTTAGAGCATTCTGAGTGCTTCATTTTGTAAACAAGAAATCATTTGAGTAAGCTTTGATTCCTGAAATACTTTTCTGACCTGTTTTTGCGAATTATACATGCAGTAGGGATGATCCACTCCTCTGTATTCCACCTTAAACTGAGTACCTTCTCGGTCCAGAATCTGGATTTCTGGATCCCATTTCTGACACCATGTCACTCGTCTTGTTTTCCATTAAAGGTGAACAGGCGGGGTAGTACATTTATATACTTTATTACAAAGAAACACATCAGGATGGATAGCAGCAGTACAAAATATAAGCAAACTGATTAACTGACAGACTAAACAGACTTACATTCTTACATCTCTACAGCTTACTACAAAATGGTAGTCAGGCTCGCACATGCTAAATGTTTATACACTTTTGCAAGCCCCTAGAAAGCTTCTTAAAGATGTACATGCACATTAATCTGCAGCCGGGTATTAGTGTAGGGGAGTAGAAGGTTTTGCAGAGCAGGGTTTTTTCAGGTTGATGTAGAGTGCATGGGCCATGGTAAGTTAAGACCTGGGGTAGTTCCAGCCAGTTAAGTTGTTTGAGTGCAAGCCAATGATGTGTTCTAAAGTTGGAGTCTGTTGCAAACTTTGCGATCTTAGTATAGCAGGTATCTAACTTTGCCTGATGTTTGTCAGAATGGG
The DNA here is from genome assembly GCF_019279795.1 of Protopterus annectens. NCBI lineage: Eukaryota > Metazoa > Chordata > Ceratodontiformes > Protopteridae > Protopterus > Protopterus annectens. The sequence goes on from NC_056741.1 coordinate 1,513,163,336, forward strand.
TGAGGCATATAAGAGTGAAGAGATCAGGTGTGTTCTTGCAGTGGTGACCTTTGGGCTGTTGGTTAATTATTGCCTATTTCTGTAAAGAGTACCAAGTTTTTTATTTACTTTCTTGATTGTCTGGGCTGTGTAGGTCGAATTTCATAGCGTTGTCAATAATAACACTAAGAAGTTTAGTCTGGGAAACGAGAGATGGTGTATTGTTTGTAGATGTGATCTTAAATGGAGAGAGGGGATCTATAGCTCTTGTGGGTTAGAGTATCATGGGTTTAGTCTTACTGGGGTTTAGAATAATTTGAACTTCAGAAAGCCACCTTTCAGCTGCAGAGAAGGACTGTTGTGTTAGTAGTTGTAGCTGTTGAAGTGATGATTCAACACGTATTAATGTAGAAACTTCCGCATATTGAACTAGGGGAGGCATGCAGGTTAGGAGTGTGTAAATTGTTAGTGAAAAGGAGGGGACCTAGAATGGAACCTTGTGGTACATCTAGAGTAACAGCCATTTTAGAGCTTGCTGGCACCCTGTTGAGTAGTCTTTGAACCAAGTGTGGATTGACTAAGGTTTAGTTCTAAGAGTACCTCCGTAAGTTACTTATGAGAGATGGTATTGAATGATTTTGATAAATCTAGGAAGATGGAGGATACTGTTTTTACTGTTGTTATTGCATTGATTAATGATTTAGTGAAATTCGTTAGGACGGAAGTAGCACTGTGGTAGAGCTGAAATCCATGTTGGGTTTTGGATAGCAGGTTGTTAGCAAGGTGATACTGCATAATTTGCAAGTGGATGCATCTTTCTAGAATGTTTGACAGAGGTGACAATATAGCTATTGGCATGTAATTGGACAGTTCTAATGACTTCCCCCTTTGTGCCGTGGAATGATGTGCAAGATTTTCCAGATTGCTGGTACCTTTTGTTCAGAGATTAATTGGTTTATTAAGATGGATACTGGGTAGAAGATAGCATCAGCAGCAAATTTGAGATATTCAACTGGTGGTTATCAGTTATTTATTTTTATTTTTTATTTTATTTTACATTTGTTTAACAGATAAATTAGTTCGAATAATGCTATTGGTTAGAGAGACAGAAATAAGCATACCCATTGCAGGTTAGAGACCCAGGGAGAAAAGCAGTTTAAGTTTTTTCAGAAGTTTTTTTTATAGTGTCCGTTTGTACAGGTTGGAAATTAAAGGTGCTGCTGTCTGTACTTGCTGTGGGAATTTCTGTACAGGTAGTAGAACAGTTATTTGTGAGGGCTAGTATGGACTCTGAAATACTTATTAAACTGCATAGCTATAGAGCCTGAGTGGTTAGTGGTTGTAGGGGTGGGAGTGCTAGTGTTTCCAGGTTATAAGATTTTATTAATAGCAGACCAAAACTTCTGAGGGTTGTTTTGATGTTTAGTTTGAATATCTTGGTAGTGATTAGTCTTGCCCTGTATGATTTGTTTTTTATATTTATTTCTAAGCTCTTGATATGCCTGTTAAGTCCCTTGAGTTTTGCTTTTTTTGCCACAGATTCCAAGCTTTAGCTCTCTCTCTATCCTCCTTAAACTGTCCCTGCTCATTCCTAATCTATACATAGTGTAAACCTGTAAACACTACAGTACAGTTTTTAACCTCACACTGTATCAGGTGCAACCATATGTAGGCAATCTGGCAATTATAGCAGTTAAATTCTGAAAGGGACTGACCTACCTGAGAACTGCAAGCTACTCCAGAGTGATTGATTGTTTTTCTAGCAAATACAGGGCTGCTTCAGCTCAGCCTGCACCTGGATTACCTCTCCCAATCACACGCGCTTTCCCCTCCCCCATTCCCATAGGAATCTATATCTAGTAGCCCAAATTTGTGGCACCATTTTTAAACTCAGTCCCCCATACCATTTGTTTTTCTGTCCCTGTGGTCCGTGCATGCTGGTAAGCAACAGTTACTGTTAATTCATTAAGGAATTGCTACAATTATTGATTTACCAATAAGGAATTGCTAGTAGTGTCTGTGTTTAACATGTACAGCATAATAAAGGTTGAGCTGTCATCTGTAAAGGTGTAGTCACTTCTCAAATGTGTTACAACCTCTACATGATCCTTTTTACTCTGCTGCTATCTGCTCTTTCAAAGTGTGGGATACGCTGTTGGCGCTAGTTTAACAGCGGTAAGGGTAGTTGTATTATCATACATTCTGTTTAGCTTCTGGTAAAAAAGAAGGGAACAATATTGGTCTGTATTAGTAGCTGCTTACAGTATAGATACTGTTCTCACTAATTTGTCTAAAGTTATCTCATTTCATGCTAGATTAGAGCTTATGTTTGCAATACGACTGCTCTAAGAGGCTAAACATCAGAGCAGACTGTGTGGGGAAAGGATTGCAATTGTATGTTAGACATTTTACAGCACTGCCCTGCATTCTTAAGCTAATATGTCTGTTTGTCCCATATCTGCTCTTACATTGAATTAAATGTTTTGTGTTTACATTTCTACATAAAGCGTACATGCTAGTAGGATATAGTTACTTCAGCAACACCAGATGTTCTTCGTGTTTCACTGTTGCAGTCATCACTTTTGGGTTATCTGCTTACAGTGGCCCTCATTCGGCCTGATTTAACAAAGTCTTGGGTCCTGTGTCGGTTGCTGTCCCTTCTTCCTTGACGTCAGGTCGTCAGGGGTATAAAGCATGCAGCCGACGCCATTACATCAGTCTTTCTTGCCATGCGGTGCCCGAAGCAGAAGCAGTTCGCAAGTGCCGGTCGGCCAACTCCTGAAATTTTCGTTTTTGAGTTTCAGAACCAAAGTTTTCAACTAAAGCTAAGTAACCCGTTGGGGAAACTTTTTCTTGCTCCTTACTGATGTCAGTAAAAGTTAATAATTGTATAACTTGTGGAAAGCAAATACCTCATAAAGATTTTCATTTGTACTGTATTCCTTGCCTAGGCCCTGACCACAGTGCACCGTGCTGTCGGTTTTGTGCTTTATTTAATCAGCGCACTATCCATCGTCGGTCTATTTTTGCCTCAAAATATTTCGGTTCACGGTTTAATTATCCAGAAATGTCGGTTAGCCATCCGAGTACCGGGATTCCGAAAAAATGCAAAGATAAAGACAGAGACAAGCCGCCAAGGTCCAAAACTGCCGACGACGCTTCTCCTAAGCCAGTCGCCAGTTCGCTGGGACTCAGTGAGGTGCTTTCGCAGCCCCTGATACCCACTACTTTTGATTCGCAGGCCTCTACTGAGACCCATTCGGAGTCCAGTATGCCGCAAGATGTTTCAGCTATGGAACCTGCAGACGTCTCTACCTTGGATGGATCCGGAGCCACTGTGCAGGCACCGGCTTCTGAGGGCGTATTCAGGCCTACGGGCTTGCATATTAAACCAATGCCTCCTCCTTCTTTTAGGCCTAAATCTCGAACCATTCCACAATGCCCAGGCCGCATGCTCAGGCCTCTATGCCTAAAAAACAAATGTTAAGAATGGCTGAAGATCTTGTAACTGTAATTAGGGGAAGCCAGCCTCCCCCTTCTAAGAGGCCTAGGACTGAAGTTGTTTATGAATCTTCTGACCAGGATTCTGATTTTTCTGATGATCTGGATTTACCCTTTATCTATTTATGAGGATTCTGATGCAAAGGACTCTATCCCCTCTGCTTCCCCTACAGAGGATTTTTCTTTTGGTGAAACCTTACATACTTTAAGGGACCATTTCCACTGGGAAAGCCAGGATTTTTCTGATTCAAAAAAGAGGCTTAGGGATTTCTTACTCCTGCTTCAGCATAGGCCTTTAGCTATTCCTCCAGTACTAGACATTGTTGATGATGCTTTTTCAGAATCTAGTTTGGCCCCTGATTCCTTGCCTCCTGCTCCCAGAAAACCTGACAGATATTACAGGCTTCCCGATTCACACAAGTTCCTTTTTAAAAATCCTATTGCGGATCCAGAGACTATTTCACAGGGACCCAAGGGCATTACGGCTTCTACTGCTAAAAATCCTGCCCTTCTGATAGAGATTCCAGGGCGCTGGATAGATGGGGTAAGAAGGTTTGCACTTCTGCAGCCTTGGCCATTAGGTCTTTAAACTACCAGTTTCGTATGTTAAAGTATCAACAACATGTTATTGGGTTGCTTAAACAGAAAATTATGTTGATTTCTGACTGTGCAGAAAATAAAGACTTACAGGATTTAATGCATTCTGCTGAGCAGGTTGGAAAACATACTTTACAATGTGGATTTGATTCTTTAGAGGCCTCTTGCAGGGCTGCTGTTACTGGTTCTATGCTCAGAAGGCATGCTTGGCTTAAGGAGCAATCTTTACCTGATCATGTTAAAGCTAAGTTGTTGGATGCTCCCTTAAGTCAGGACCGCCTGTGTGGCAACAAGGCTGAGGAAGTTCTTAAAAAGATGGAAGAAAAAGCTAAATCTATGGAAGAAAAAGCTAAATCTATGCAAACTGTTAAAGATTTCTTACAAGTTCAGCCTCCTAGATTTAGTAGGCACTGGCCCTCTAAGAATTGGTCCTTTCCAACCTCTTCAAGGTCTCCTCAAGCCAAACCCACACATAGCAGAAACCCCAGGTTTCAGTCCCAGGGGACACACAAGACTAAGCAGTGGGGAGTTTCTGCACCCAAATCAGGGAGTAGTAAGACTCCCCCCATGGAAAACAGTCTCAATGACTTGCTTCTAAAACTTCCTAGCACTTCCCAACTGAATGCTCCTTTAGGTGGAAAGATTGGTCTGCAGGCCAAAAACTGGGAACTCATTACCCAGGACAAATGGGTTTTAAATATAGTGTCCCAAGGATACAGATTTCACTTTCACACCTTACCAACACCAAGCGGGTGGCCAGATATACCCCCAAATCAGTGGGCAGAGGCCCAAAATCAAGTACTCACTCTCTTAAGCATGGGGGCTATTCAGTTGGTACCAGAAGAGGAAAAGGGACAAGGGTTTTATTCAAGACTTTTCATGGTACCCAGAAAAGGCAATACATGGCATCCTATCCTGGACCTTTCTACTCTAAATACCTTTCTGGTGATTACAAAATGCAAGATGCTTACTCTTCACCAGCTGCTTCCTATGCTAGGCAAAGATGCATGGTTGGCTACACTAGACTTAAGCATACCTGCACATCCCTATCAGGGTGTCTTGCAGAAAATACCTACGCTTCAAAGCAGGCTACATGCACTATCAGTTCTCTGCACCACCCTTTGGCTTATCTACTGCACCCAGGGTATTCACAAAGTGCCTAGCTCCAGTCATTGCATTCTGCAGGCAACTAAATATTCAAATATACCCATATCTGGACGATTGTCTAATTCAGGAAATAATCTGGCCTTTGTTCAAAGGGTACTGACTTGTCTGGGGTACACCATAAATGAAAAGAAATCACAACTGGTACCCCGTCAACAAATTATATTCCTGTGCGCAAGCTTGAATACAACTTTTCAGATGGCTTTCCTCACGCCAGAGAAACGGATTAATTTGACAACCTACTTCAAACAAGTGGGCACAAAAACCCAGTTATCTGCAAGGCAAATACTGCAAGCCTTGGGGTTCATGGCCTCCTGCATTCTTCTAATTCCATATGCAAGTCACCACCTGAGGACTACTCATTTGGGGAAACCCTACATACCATGAGGGAGCATTTCCACTGGGAAGACCAGGATTACTCAGAATCCAAGAAAAGGCTCAGAGATTTCCTTTTACTACCTCAACACAGACCCCTTGCTATTCCGCCAGTGTTAGATGTTGTGGATGATGTGTATACTGAATAAAGCTTAAATCCTGACTCCTTACCTCCAGCCCCTGTTAAAACCTGATAGATACTACAGAGTCCCTGACTCGTATAAATTTCTGTATAAAAGCCCTGTAGCTGACCCTGAAACTATTTCTCAGGGACCCAAAGGAGTTAAGGCCTCATCAGCCAAGAATCCAGTTCCCTCTGACAGAGATTCCAGAGCATTAGACAGATGGGGAAAGAAAGTATATACGTCTGCAACCTTGGCAATGAGAGCCTTAAATTGCCAGTTTCACATGCTAAAATATCAGCAATTTTTACTGCCTCAGTTAAAACAAAAAATGCTTCCAGATTCAGATCCTCCTAATTTTAAAGAAATGCAGGAATTATTGCATGCAGCTGAACAAGTGGGAAAACATACTTTGCAATGTGGTTTTGATTCTTTAGAGGCCTCCTGCAGAGCAGCAGTTACAGGCTCTGTCATTAGAAGGCATGCTTGGTTAAAAGAACATACATCACTAGATCATGTTAAAGCAAAATTATTGGATGCACCTTTGCAGCAGGATGTGTTATTTGGAGTTAAGGCAGAAGAGGTATTAAAGAAAATGGGAGGATAAGGCAAAAGCTATGCAAACAGTGAAGGATTTCTTACAGGTTCAACCTCTAAGATTTAGCAGAAATTGGTCAACAAAGAATTGTTTTTTTCCATTTACAGACAAACCTCAAAGGGGCAGATACAGACGTCCAAGAGGTAGAGGTCAAACACAAGGTCCTTACAGGCCTCGACAATGGGGTGCACCAGGCCAGAAAGAAGGGGAAGACAGGCCCCAACCATATAAAAAGCAGCCTCAATGACTTCCCATTACAGCTGCCAAACAGATCTCTCGTGGCAGCCCCCTTGGGAGGAAAACTGGCACTTTTCTACCGCAATTGGCATTGGATCACCACAGACAAATGGGTTGTCAACATTGTATCTCAAGGTTACAGGTTCCACTTTCACACTCTCTGCCAAGGTTAAAAGGAATGTCAAATCTGCCCCCAAATCAATGGGCAGAGGCTCAGAAACAAATTACAGCACTCATGGAAATGAGAGCTATTAAAAAGGTACCACCACAGGAGCAAGGACAAGGATTTTACTCAAGACTCTTTCTGGTTCCCAGAAAGGACAAAGCCTGGAGGCCCATTCTGGATCTTTCTTCTCTAAACACTTACCTGGATGTTCCGAAATTCAAAATGTTGACACTACAGCAGCTTCTCCCCATGCTGGGCAAGAAAGCTTGGCTCGTGACCTTGGACCTCAAGGAGGCATACCTGCATGTCCATATCAGACAGAACTGCAGAAGATACCTCAGATTCATAGCTGGTTCAATGCACTATCAATTCTCTGCACTGCCCTTTAGCTTATCTACTGCGCCCAGGGTCTTCACAAAGTGCCTGGCACCAGTAATTGCATTTTGCAGACAGAGGAATTCAAATTTATCCGTACCTGGACAACTGCCTGATTCAAGCAGAGAGCAAGGACATTCTTCTAAAGCGTCTGGCGTTTGTAAAAAAGTTAAGTTGCCTAGGGTACACAGTAAATGAAAAGAAATCAAAACTAGTGCCCTCACAAGAGGTAATATACCTGGGTGCCAACTTGAACACAACAGCCCAGACGGCTTATCTCACGCCAGACAAGCAAGGACAACTGACTCAATACTTTCAATTGATGGCAACAAAAACCCAACTCCCTGCAAGAAAAGTTCTGCAGGCCTTGGGTTACATGGCATCTTGCATACTAATTCCATATGCCAGACTGCATGTGAGGAAACTACAATGGTACGTAAAGAGTGTATGGTCTCAACACTGTCAAAGTTTGGAAACAGTTATACCACTAATTCCTTGCCTTCAACAGGAGTTTCGATTGTGGGCTTAAGCTTGTCACCTCAACAAGGGACAGCCTTTTACTCAACCCACAGCCAGGCAAACACTGACAACAGATGTATCAGATTACGCCTGGGGAGCACACATGGCAGGAAAATGTATTCAGGGCAAATGGGCCGCAGAACAAAAGCATCTTCACATCAAACAAAAAGAGATGTTAGCTGTATAAAATGCCCTTATAGCTTTCAAGGACCTGCTGCATCCAGGACAACTACTACTAAAGACAGACAACACCACAGTTATGTGGTACATAAACAAGCAAGGGGGCACTCTTTCCTACCCCCTCTGCAGACAAGCCATGACCTTGTGGAACACAGCTCTAAACTATCAAGTTCATCTGCAAGCACAATTCCTGCCAGGAGAGAAAAACACAATGGCAGACGATTTAAGCAGAAACATCATGGATCCCACGAATGGGAATTGAATCCACAAATATTCAGAATGATAACACAGAAATGGTGGAGCCCGGACATAGATCTGTTTGCATCCCCAATGAACTGCCAGCTACAGAAATTCTGCACAAGGAGATGTCCTTCAAGGATGCATCTGCAGTCCTTACAAATGGGGTTGTCCTGTCGTCAGGCAGCCCTTCGGTTGGCCGGATTCCAAAGTCTGGGTCTGGCCTCGGCTGGTGTCGCACTTCACCCGACGTCATAGCTGCAGTTATTCGGGTATAAAGGCATCAGCCGACGCCATTTTCCTCAGTCTTTCTTGCCGAAGCAGAAGCTGTTCGCAAGTGCCGGTCGGTCAGAACCAGAGATTACTACTACCGAATACGTCTACTACTACCGAAGACTTCTAAAAAGCTAAGTACCCCGTTGGGGACTCTTTCTTGCCTCAGCCGATGTCAGAAAAAGTGAATAACTGTTTAACTTGTGGGAAACAAATACCTCATAAAGATTTCCACTCTTACTGCTTACCTTGTCTAGGCCCAGACCACGACGTAGCAGCTTGTCTAGCCTGTGCTTCTTTTAACCGACGGACGCTTAGACGTCGGTCGGAATTTGCTGAGGAGTTTTTCGGCTCCGATTTTGCTTACATTATGCCGTCGGATCCTCCGACTACGCAAATATCTAAAAAGCGCAAGGAAAAGGACCGACACTCGCGGTCCGCGGTTTCGGCCGAAACCGCGGTTAAGCCAACCGCGAGTGTCTCGGTTTCGGCTGAAACCGAGCAAGCGGTTCTTCCTTCAGCCGAAAACTTACCTCCTACCGAGGCCTCTTCCAACCTGGTGGAATCGGCTTCTGAAATCACTCCTGCTCTTACAGTTTCTCAGGAATTATCTGACACTATCCCCTTGGATATTTCTACCCCTGCACGTGGAGCTGCTAGGCCTCCTGCATCCATGTCCATTAAGGCCTTTGCCAGGGACAAAGCAGCTAAAACTACTAAATCTGTGCCTGCTAAGATCCCCTCTCACAGGCCTAGCTCTAGTTCACAAATGCTTAGTTTAGCAGAGGACCTCATTTCTTTACTCCGGGGATCCCAACCTCACCCAGACAGGGCCTCTCACCCACCTCCAGAGAAGAGGCCTAGAGCAGAGCCCCCTGAGCCTGTTTCAACAGATGATTCCTCTGATGATTCAGATAACACAAACCCTCCAGAGGCTCCTTTCTCCCCTTATGAAGACTCTGATGCTGAAGAGTCCATTCCTTCTGCCTCTCCGCCTGAGGAATTTTCCTTTGGGAAACCTTGCATGCTATGAGGGAACAATTTCAGTGGCAGGGCCAGGATTTTTCAGACTCCAGAAAAAGGCTTAGAACCTTTCTGCATTTACCACAACATAGGCCTTTAGCCATACCTCCAGTTCTTTCTGTTGTAGATGATGCATTTAATGATGCTTGTACTGCTCCTGATTCTCTACCTCCGGCCCCTGCTAAGCCCGATAGGTACTACAGGGTCCCGGACACGCATTACCATTTGTATAAGGCTCCCTTTGCAGATCCCGAGACTATCTCCCAGGGTCCTAAGGCTGTAGCAGCTACCTCTGCCAAAAAACCCCTCCCCTCTGAAAGGGAATCCAGGTCCTTAGAGAGACAGGGTAAAAAAGTTTACACTTCTGCTACTCTTTCAGCTAGGGCCTTGAACTGTCAATTCCACATGATCCAGTATCAAGAATTTATGCTAGACCAGTTAACCAAAAAACTGTCCTCGGATGAACCATTAGACAAAAAATCTGTTCAGGAAATGGTACATAACATTCAGCAAGTCAGTAACCATTCCTTAAAATGCGGCTATGATGCACTGGAGGCTTCCTTTAGATCAGCCATGACTGGCACAGTTATCAGAAGGCATGCGTGGTTAAAAGAGCAGGCCTTACCAGACCATGTCAAATCAAAACTACTAGATACTCCCATGGACAAGATCAATTTGTTTGGCTCTCCTGCACAACAGGTGCTGAAGAAGATGGAAGAGAAGGCAAAATCTGTCCAAACAGTGAAAGATTTCTTACAGGTCCAACCTCCAAGGTTTAGCAGGAATTGGCCCTCCAAGAATTGGTCCTTTCCAACCTCTTCAAGGTCTCCTCAAGCCAAACCCACACATAGCAGAAACCCCAGGTTTCAGTCCCAGGGGACACACAAGACTAAGCAGTGGGGGGTTTCTGCACCCAAATCAGGGAGTAGTAAGACTCCCCCCATGGAAAACAGTCTCAATGACTTGCTTCTAAAACTTCCTAGCACTTCCCAACTGAATGCTCCTTTAGGTGGAAAGATTGGTCTGCAGGCCAAAAACTGGGAACTCATTACCCAGGACAAATGGGTTTTAAATATAGTGTCCCAAGGATACAGATTTCACTTTCACACCTTACCAACACCAAGCGGGTGGCCAGATATACCCCCAAATCAGTGGGCAGAGGCCCAAAATCAAGTACTCACTCTCTTAAGCATGGGGGCTATTCAGTTGGTACCAGAAGAGGAAAAGGGACAAGGGTTTTATTCAAGACTTTTCTTGGTACCCAGAAAAGGCAATACATGGCATCCTATCCTGGACCTTTCTACTCTAAATACCTTTCTGGTGATTACAAAATGCAAGATGCTTACTCTTCACCAGCTGCTTCCTATGCTAGGCAAAGATGCATGGTTGGCTACACTAGACTTAAGCATACCTGCACATCCCTATCAGGGTGTCTTGCAGAAAATACCTACGCTTCAAAGCAGGCTACATGCACTATCAGTTCTCTGCACCACCCTTTGGCTTATCTACTGCACCCAGGGTATTCACAAAGTGCCTAGCTCCAGTCATTGCATTCTGCAGGCAACTAAATATTCAAATATACCCATATCTGGATGATTGTCTAATTCAGGAAATAATCTGGCCTTTGTTCAAAGGGTACTGACTTGTCTGGGGTACACCATAAACGAAAAGAAATCACAACTGGTACCCCGTCAACAAATTATATTCCTGTGCGCAAGCTTGAATACAACTTTTCAGATGGCTTTCCTCACGCCAGAGAAACGGATTAATTTGACAACCTACTTCAAACAAGTGGGCACAAAAACCCAGTTATCTGCAAGGCAAATACTGCAAGCCTTGGGGTTTATGGCCTCCTGCATTCTTCTAATTCCATATGCAAGTCACCACCTGAGGACTACTCATTTGGGGAAACCCTACATACCATGAGGGAGCATTTCCACTGGGAAGACCAGGATTACTCAGAATCCAAGAAAAGGCTCAGAGATTTCCTTTTACTACCTCAACACAGACCCCTTGCTATTCCGCCAGTGTTAGATGTTGTGGATGATGTGTATACTGAATCCAGCTTAAATCCTGACTCCTTACCTCCAGCCCCTGTTAAACCTGTTAGATACTACAGAGTCCCTGACTCGTATAAATTTCTGTATAAAAGCCCTGTAGCTGACCCTGAAACTATTTCTCAGGGACCCAAAGGATTTAAGGCCTCATCAGCCAAGAATCCAGTTCCCTCTGACAGAGATTCCAGAGCATTAGACAGATGGGGAAAGAAAGTATATACTTCTGCAACTTTGGCAGTGAGAGCCTTAAATTGCTAGTTTCACATGCTAAAATATCAGCAATTTTTACTGCCTCAGTTAAAGCAAAAAATGCTTCCAGATTCAGATCCTCCTAATTTTAAAGAAATGCAGGATTTATTGCATGCAGCTGAACAAGTGGGAAAACATACTTTGCAATGTGGTTTTGATTTTTTAGAGGCCTCCTGCAGAGCAGCAGTTACAGGCTCTGTCATTAGAAGGCATGCTTGGTTAAAAGAACATACGTTACTAGATCATGTTAAAGCAAAATTATTGGATGTACCTTTGCAGCAGGATGTGTTATTTGGAGTTAAGGCAGAAGAGGTATTAAAGAAAATGGGAGGATAAGGCAAAAGCTATGCAAACAGTGAAGGATTTCTTACAGGTTCAACCTCCAAGATTTAGCAGAAATTGGTCAACAAAGAATTGGTCCTTTCCATTTACAGACAAACCTCAAAGGGGCAGATACAGACATCCAAGAGGTAGAGGTCAAACACAAGGTCCTTACAGGCCTCGACAATGGGGTGCACCAGGCCAGAAAGAAGGGGAAGACAGGCCCCAACCATATAAAAAGCAGCCTTGATGACTTCCCATTACAGCTGCCAAACAGATCTCTCATGGCAGCCCCCTTGGGAGGAAAACTGGCACTTTTCTACCGCAATTGGCATTGGATCACCACAGACAAATGGGTTGTCAACATTGTATCTCAAGGTTACAGGTTCCACTTTCACACTCTGCCAAGGTTAAAAGGAATGCCAAATCTGCCGCCAAATCAATGGGCAGAGGCTCAGAAACAAATTACAGTACTCATGGAAATGAGAGCTATTCAAAAGGTACCACCACAGGAGCAAGGACAAGGATTTTACTCAAGACTCTTTCTGGTTCCCAGAAAGGACAAAGCCTGGAGGCCCATTCTGGATCTTTCTTCTCTAAACACTTACCTGGATGTTCCGAAATTCAAAATGTTGACACTACAGCAGCTTCTCCCCATGCTGGGCAAGAAAGCTTGGCTCGTGACCTTGGACCTCAAGGAGGCATACCTGCATGTCCATATCAGACAGAACTGCAGAAGATACCTCAGATTCATAGCTGGTTCAATGCACTATCAATTCTCTGCACTGCCCTTTAGCTTATCTACTGCGCCCAGGGTCTTCACAAAGTGCCTGGCACCAGTAATTGCATTTTGCAGACAGAAAGGAATTCAAATTTATCCGTACCTGGACAACTGCCTGATTCAAGCAGAGAGCAAGGACATTCTTCTAAAGCGTCTGGCGTTTGTAAAAAAGTTAAGTTGCCTAGGGTACACAGTAAACGAAAAGAAATCAAAACTAGTGCCCTCACAAGAGGTAATATACCTGGGTGCCAACTTGAACACAACGGCCCAGACGGCTTATCTCACGCCAGACAAGCAAGGACAACTGACTCAGTACTTTCAATTGATGGCAACAAAAACCCAACTCCCTGCAAGAAAAGTTCTGCAGGCCTTGGGTTACATGGCATCTTGCATACTAATTCCATATGCCAGACTGCATGTGAGGAAACTACAATGGTACGTAAAGAGTGTATGGTCTCAACACTGTCAAAGTTTGGAAACAGTTATACCACTAATTCCTTGCCTTCAACAGGAGTTTCGATTGTGGGCTTAAGCTTGTCACCTCAACAAGGGACAGCCTTTTACTCAACCCACAGCCAGGCAAACACTGACAACAGATGTATCAGATTACGCCTGGGGAGCACACATGGCAGGAAAATGTATTCAGGGCAAATGGGCCGCAGAACAAAAGCATCTTCACATCAAACAAAAAGAGATGTTAGCTGTATAAAATGCCCTTATAGCTTTCAAGGACATGCTGCATCCAGGACAACTACTACTAAAGACAGACAACACCACAGTTATGTGGTACATAAACAAGCAAGGGGGCACTCTTTCCTACCCCCTCTGCAGACAAGCCATGACCTTGTGGAACACAGCTCTAAACTATCAAGTTCATCTGCAAGCACAATTCCTGCCAGGAGAGAAAAACACACTGGCAGACGATTTAAGCAGAAACATCATGGATCCCACGAATGGGAATTGAATCCACAAATATTCAGAATGATAACACAGAAATGGTGGAGCCCGGACATAGATCTGTTTGCATCCCCAATGAACTGCCAGCTACAGAAATTCTGCACAAGGAGTTACCATCCACAAGCATGGAAAGTGGATGCCCTCTCATTCAGCTGGAAAAACCTACAAGTATACGCTTTCCTGCCACTGCCTCTCCTCCCAAAGGTACTCATAAAAGCCAGGCAAGAAGACCCAAAGATGATTCTGATTGCACCAGACTGGCCACGCCAGCACTGGTACCCAATCTTAAAGAACTTAGCACAAGAACCACCCTGGATTTTGCCTCAAATCCCACATCTGCTGACTCAGCACAACAACCAGATACTTCACAGTCAGCTAAAGACCTTAAACCTAGCTGCATGGAAAACTCCTTAGTCAAGCAAGCAATGCCTCTCTCCAAAGCTGTTATGGATGTCATTCTGGAGGCCAGAAGGCCTAGTACCAGGAAAGCCTATTCGGCTAAATGGAAGAGATTCTGTGCCTGGAACCAGGCTCACAGCCTTGACCCTCTTGTCCCAAACATTCCTCAGATACTACAATACTTAACTGAGATGCTGGACAAAGGCCTCTCCTTTTCATCCATCAAGATCCACGCCTCTGCTATCTCTGCTCATTACAACACGTATCCACCAATTTTCTCTAATCCTTTGCTAAAACAGTACCTCAGAGGGGCTAAAAACATAAGACCGCCCCGTAGAGCACCTACTCCAACTTGGGACCTCAATTTTGTGTTCGAAAAATTAACTTTACCTCCTTTTGAGCCAGCTAGCACAGCAGAATTAAAATATATCTCTTGGAAAACTGCTGTGCTCCTGGCAATAACATCAGCATGAAGAGTTTCAGAATTACAGGCACTAATGGCAGTGGAACCTTTCCTCATTTTCCACCTGGACAGGGTGTCTTTAAGAACTAATCCTACATTTATGCCAAAGGTGATTTCAAGTGTGGCTCTAAACCAAACTATTCACTTGCCAACTTTTTATCCAAAACCACAGAATAAAGGGGAGAGACTACTGCATTCTTTGGACATTCACAGACAGTTACGCTTTTACTTGGACAAAACCAAAGCTTTCAGAAAATCTGCAATTATTGGTAGCATATGCTGCAGGAGCACAGGGAAACGGCATTTCAAAACAGACTATTTCAAAATGGATAGGACATTGTATACGTTTCTGCTACACACACCATGGGAAACCTATACCTAGCAACATTAGATCTCACTCCACCAGGGCAACAGCCACTTCAACTGCCTACCTCAGAGGAGTACCTTCCAAGGATATTTTGGAAGCAGCAACATGGAGTTCTGTACGTACCTTCACCAAGCATTACCATCTGCCTTTATACTCTAAATCCAGGGCTGGCTTCGCCACTGCTGTGCTGCAGGGCTTTATAGCCACACCTAATGCCTTATAGACCCAGCCACCCTACCACAGCTTTGGGATTCTACCCAAGTGTAATGACTGCAGCAGTGTAACACTATGAACATAGTACAGTTTTGTACCTACCATAAATGTAGATGTTCGAGTGTATACACTGCTGCAGTCCAGCTTACCCTCCCTCTTTCCCCTCTTACTTGCTGGTACGTACCTATGTCTTCTACCCTTTACTACCTATGGGGAGTATTTGCTGGTAACTGAAAGTTGTTTGCTTTCTTATGTATGTTTTATTAGCAATTTGAATTGCCTACCTATTTGGGGGCACCTGACATCTGGGGCAAGAAAAACTGAAGAAAATGGCATCGGCTGCATCTTGTATACCCCTGTCGCACTGACGTCAGGGAGGAGGCGACAGCAACCGATGCTGGACCAAGACTTTGGAACTCAGGCCGACTGGGGAACCGCCTGACGGCAGGATAACCCAAGTGTAATGACTGCAGCAGTGTATACACTCGAACATCTACATTTATGGTAGGTACAAAACTGTACTTTCCTCAGAGGGGCCAAAATTCTACGACCACCCAGTAGAGCTCACACTCCAGCCTGGGACCTCAACTTTGTATTGGAAAAGCTCACCCTTCCTTCTTTTGAGCCAGCTGCCACTGCGAACTTAAAATTCCTTTCTTGGAAAACAGCTTTCCTTTTAGCAATCACTTCAGTAAGAAGGGTATCTGAATTACTGGCCCATATGGCAGTGGAGCCTTTCATCATCTTTCATGCGGACAGGGTGTCCCTCAGGAGCAGTCCCTCCTTCATGCCCAAGGTGGTATCCAGTGTGGCTCGTAATCAGTCCATACATTTCCCAAACTTCTTTCCTAATCCATAGAGCAAAGGGGAATGGATTCTGCACTCCTTAGACATGAGCAGACAACTTGGATTCTACTTGCACAGAACTAAACCTCAAAGGAAATCTGATCAACTGCTGGTGGCATTTACTGCAGGGGCAGAGGGGAAGGCTATTTCAAAGCAAACCATTTCAAATGGATAGGTCATTGCATTCTTTTTTGTTACAAACACCATGGAAAACCTATCCCACAGGGGGTCAGACCCCACTCTATCAGGGCTGCATCTACCTCTACAGCCTTTCTCAGAGGCGTCCCTACCAGGGATATCCTAGAAGCTGCTACTTAGAGTTCTGTACATACTTTCACCAAGCATTACCATCTGCCAATTTTTTCTAAATCCAGAGCTGGTTTTGCCACTGTAGCCTTGCAGGGCCTTTTGGCTGGTCCTAATTCTATTTAAATTTTTCCTCCCATCCTTAGCTTTGAGAATCTACCCAAAAGTGATGACTGCAACAGTGAAACACGAAGAACATAGTACAGTTGTGTACACTTCCCATAAATGTAGATGTTCGAGTGTATTCACTGTTGCAGTCCTGGTTACCCTCCCTCCAGCCCCCTTCTTTTTTGGATATACCTCTACTTTACTATCTTCAAAAGCTTTTTGGTGTATTTGCTTTTTTGTTGGAGGTATAACCTTGTATATTTATAGATTTAATTGCTTCCCATTAAGGGGGCACCTGCCATCTGGGGCAAGAAAAACTGATATAATGGCGTCAACTGCATGTTTTATACACCTGACGTCATGGAAGAAGGGACAGCAACCGATGCAGGACCCAAGACTTTGTTAATCAGGCCGACTGCGGGCTACTGCAATTAGATAACCCAAAAGTGATGACTGCAACAGTGAATACACTCGAACATCTACATTTATGGTAAGTGTACACAACTGTACTTTACACATCTCCTATGCCTGTACTGGATTAGTGTTAACAGCTCAAACCAGCTCATACCCACAGATCTCCAAGCGTAGGGGTGTAGTGGGACAAGTGTAGTGGTGCAGCCCAGCCTCATTAAGGCGTATTTCATTAATTTATATCATTTTTCTGTGGGGAAGCCTTCTCGTAACAAAACTCTCCTCTCTTGCAGCTTACTAAAGCCACAGAAAGAAACTGGTGCTCTCCTTCTGGAAGGAACCCAAACCATTCGAACCCTCCCGACCTGCAAATATTAATCAATTAACCTCCCTCTGTCTGCCAAGAAACCTAAAGGAAATTTTACAGTGTAGGTTTAATATATTTAATGTATGTTTTAATAAGTGTTTTATGTATTACTGGCTAGCACAACCACACGGACAAAACGAACTGCCGGCAAAATAACCACCTTCTTTAGACCTATTTTTCCCCACTTTAGCCACTAGATGGCAGCAAACCCTTGGCTACCTAGCCTACTAATTCCCTAGCCCCAAATATAAAGCCTTACTTCCAGCTATCCTTCTTATCTGTCCCTGCTCATTCCTAATCTATACATAGTGTAAGCATGCACACACTACAGTGCAGTTTTTAACCTCACACTGTATCAGGAGCAACCATATGTAGGCAATCTGGCAGTTATAGCAGTTAAATTCTGAAAGGGAGTGACCTACCTGAGAACCACAAGCTACTCCTGAGTGATTGATTGTTTTTCTAGCAAATGTAGGAGGCTTGGTTTGTCCCCGCTCTGTTTACTCTCACTACATTTGGGCTCACTCCGCTCCCCTACCCCCATTCCTACCCACCTCCACTTCAGTTACCTTTATACCTATACACCACACCCAAGCCTTACCCCTCCCACCTCCAACAACCCTCCCCAACCAATCAAACCTGCCATCCAGTTAAGCTACATAACACCTTCTATCAACACTCTCTATCACTCCCCACACTACCCTCTTCCAACATCACATCTTACTAACCTACACAGCTACATCATAATATCACTATCTAAACCCTCACACCCTCAACTCCTATTGTATACCATTTGCATCTCTTCCCTCACTCTGCTAACCTCCATTGTCAGTTACCAAACACTGCTTACTTACACACTATTCATCCATAACAAAGGAACATCCCCCAATACTTCAAACCCCAAACCTATACCCAACTAACCCCATACAACTGTCACACAACCACTATCCACCACCTCAGGCACAAACTATACCCATCAAATAGCCAATTCCACACTACTCTTAAGTACACAAAACTCATCAACAAACTAGTCAAACTTTATGTACACCTGCATACAGCACTCATATGCTGTGGTGACATGCACCCCAACCCAGGCCCACTCAGTCCAGACAGACCAATCCCTGACCTAAATACAACCCTACTTCAAAGGCCTACAAACCCACTCCTCATCATAAATCTAAATGTTAAAGCATCTTAAAGTCCATGACCTCAATGCTTTAATTTCCTTTTACCATGCTGATATTGTGATAATAAAATCACAGCACCAGACTACAATATAATCAGAAATGACAGAGTAGGAAAAAAGAGGTGGAGGAGTAGCCATACTATGTAAAACTTCCTTTTTCTTAGAAAAACTAGACATAACAACCCCAGACTTGGATAACACTGAACTCACCCTCACTAAACTGAAACTTAACCCACATAATCACATCAACATTATAGGATGCTGTATCCCCCCAGGGAACAATATTGCCACCACAGAAAAACTCCTAGAATGGATAGCTAACACCCTTCCCCAAGAAAACATCCTATTAGGCAGCCTTAATATTGACTGGGACAACTGCTCCAGTCTAAACCCTCTCTCCCACATCAACCTACATGGACTAACCGAACTTATAACTTCCCCACCAGAACAGACAAGAGAACCAAACATCAATGTATACTAGACTGGGTACTGGTATGTCATCCCTCCCATATATCTCATCCCAGGTGCCTGCCAGACACCCTCAGCGACCACCTAGCTACATTTCTAATAAAAAGCAAAACTCCCCAACTGACCCAGGCAACTGTCAGGGAATGTAGGAATAGAAAAAAATTCAACCAAGTCAACTTCAGTAATGACCTAAAACTATGTAACTGGACCCCCCTAAAAACTTTAGACCTTGATGAAACAGTACTATACTTCAATACTACCTTCACTAACATACTTAACCATCCTGCCCCCCCCCCCCCCCCAGAACTACAAGAATCAGAACTAAACATGCACCTTGGCTAACTTTAGATACTAAAACAGTACTCAGAGGTGGGAACAAAGCATGGACAAGCTATCATAAAAGCAAATCCCAGATAGACAAACAAACATACCTTCAGTTACGTAACAAAGTCAAACAACTTATTAAAATAGACAAAATATTCAGAATAAATATATTAACAACCCAAAAAAGTTCTGGGCTGCTGTCAACACTGTACTGCAACCAGGGAAAACAACCACCCTCACCATCAAAATAGTGAACAACCAAGACAGTATTCCCACACAGCTTCAACAAATTCTTCATAGAAACTATCCAAACCCTGGCCAACAACCAACTGAGCCCCCAACAACCCACCTCCAACGAAAACACCCTCTTCACCCAAAGCAAATCTCAGTTACCCCATCTTTACCTTCAACCCATTGCCAACCAAGATCATACAAAAATTACTCCAAAAACTTAAGCCAGCCTGTACAGCCACCGATAAAGTACCTTCAGAATATCTTCAACTAGCTGCAGAAGCAATAGCCTATCCTGTCTCCATACTAATAAACAGATCTGTCCCTGAGTGCAAAGTACCCCAGCTTTGGAAATTATCTCATATAACACTACTGCACAAAGGGGGTAGCTCCTTAGAACTCAGTAACTATCGCCCTATAGCTGTACTATCCCCCCTATCAAAACTCCTAGAGAAAGTTGTCCACATGCAACTGGCGAAGTACCTCTTAGAAAACAAATTACAATCCACTCAGCAACATGGTTTCAGACCCTTCCATAGCACCACCACCACACTTGCATCATTCACTAATACCGTCAGTAACCACAAACAACGAACTGCTAGTATCTGCTACAGTCTTAGACTTCTCTAAAGCCTTTGATATGGTCAGCCATGAAAAACCGCTTCATACACTAACCACCCTAAAGCTCAGTATCTTTACTATTTCTTGGTTTAAGAACTATCTAGATGGTAGGCAACAAGCTATAAAATGGTAAAATCAGCTCTCTCCCTTACTGCCCATCTCCCTAGGGGTACTCCAAGGCTCCATCCTGGGTCCTCTACTCTTTACCCTCTTTACTAATCAACTACCGTCCATCATTCCCAAAGCCTCAGTAGTCCAATATGCAGATGATACCACCGTAATCTGTGCAGCCAACTCCCTAGACCACCTCCTCTCCCTAACACAAGAATGCTTTTCCCTGGCCGAAACATGGATCACCAGCCAAAACTAAACTACTCCTCTTCAGCCCTCACAGATCTCCACCCCCCTCATGTAACTTTATAATTTCCTCACACAGCACCACCACCACCATCACACCCAGCAGTCACGCCAAACTGCTTGGCCTGAAAATTGACAGTCACCTTAAATTTGACATTCACATCTCCCAGACCATAAAAAGAGTCCACAAAAAATGGGTCAGCTCTATCGTAACAAACAGTTTCTCTCCAGTCACTATAAGGTTACCACAGCCAGGACACACCTATCCACCCTACTGTATGCCTCCCCTATGCTTACCAATCTCTGAAAAACAGAGCTCAACAAACTAGATAGCTGTTACAATAAAATAGCCAGATTCGCCACAGGTTCACCTTCTAGATCCCACCACTGTGAAAGCCTCAAAAAACTCAACTGGTTAGAACTCCCCCTGACCCTTCAAGTCAACCAGCTATCACTCGCTCACAAAGTACTACATCATCCAGGCAACACCCCTGCCCTGCACAACTACTTCAACCCAATATCACTACCAGATCCCTGACATCAAGTACCCAACTCCTCCTTAAGGTAACAAACTTCAAAAATGAGGCAGGTAGATCCGTTTATAGCCACTACATCTCTAAAATATGGAACTCACTCCCAGCCCACATAATAAGTAACAACTCCACAACCCAATTAAAAAAAAATTCTTAAAACACCCTTCCTGGATAATAGATTATGTACCTATACCACCCCTGGATAGTAACTAATTTTTCTCAGTTTTCAGCAACTAGGGTAAAAGTGTATCTACTGTTTTTTTTTTTATTGTCTGCATGGGTAAATGAAAATTCTCACCACTGAAAAGTAAACCAATTGTACATAGAATTTCTCTCATGTGTAAAAATGTATTGTGTAAGTTATCTATTCTGCCTCTCACTATACTTGCTGTTATGTACCTCTATAAGGTGTATAAAAAGTGTATCCTGTAAATGTTGGCAAATATACCATGTGAAATTGTTCAGTTTCGCCGATTGTTCTTACACACGGGTTCGGAACCGATCCTCGGCTCCGAGTCGGCCGCATCACTAGCTCGCATCTTTGAGAAAGCTCGAGGCACAGTAATATCCCATGATCCTCCGGTGCTAACACTCAGATCTAGTTTGCTGCTAGCAGCAGATCACATCGAGAGGCTCAGGCCAGTAGTTTTTATATATATTTCTTGTTATTTCTTGATATTTACTTCATATTTTTACTTTTCTTTATAGTGTTTGATAGGTTTAATATCTAGTTGTTGTTTGAAGTAGTTGTAGTCAGCTTGTTACTTAAAAATTTTAGTAAGGGCCTTAGGCCATTTTTTCTATAAGAATTTACAGTACCTAAAAAAAAAAAATATATATATATATATATATATATATATATATATATATATATATATATATACTTTTCTGTCCTTTCTATTTTTTCATATAGACACACACACATATATATATATATATATATATATATATATATATATATATCTTAGTGTGCTGTGAGTGTTTTTTTTTTTTACAGTTTGGATATATATTGCATTTAAAATATATTATAGAAAATTTTTTTCTTAAGAGTGGTGTACTTTTCTTTATTGTAAGTATGTCAGAAAAGACCAAAAGTGGTTTTAAAAGGTGTCAGTGTGGACAGAAGATGTCCATTACTGACAACCACTCATCCTGTGTCTACTGTCTTGGCCCTCTCCACTTGCAGGAAGACTGTTCCATCTGTCATTCCTTTAGTGGGAGGGTCATGATGGAAAGACGCAGGAAGTTGGTGGACAGAGGGTTGCTTAAACCCAAGTTTCAGGAGGCCCTGGACAAGGCTGAACTGGTTTCAAAGTCTTCGAAGGGGTCGAAGTCTTCAAGAGTGTCGGAGCCCAAGTCATCGGCTCCGAGCACCTCTTTTCAGATTCGGACACTGGCTCCTATGACTTCGGTGCCGGCTGTCGAGACTTTATCTCTGCATGAGGCTCAGGTCTTGGAGCCGGTTTCAGAGGTACCACCTTCGGCTATCCTTCGCTCTGTGACGGCTTCGATCCCTTCGACCCATTCTTCGAGGCCACTTTCCGATTCCGATGTGGACGGAGTGGTTACAGAAGCTTATGGAGAACTCAGTCTTGTCCAAATTAATCAAGGTTTCGTCCCAGCTGGTTTCGAAACTTGAAGCTATTACAGTTCCCTCAACACTTCCTCCTCCGAGACCCGTCGAGTCATCGGTGTTAGTCGAACCGATGATTGTAGAGCCCTCGGTGCCAAAGCCTCCAGTAGTGCTATCGGCTCAGTTGACCTCGACTCCTTCGGAACCAGCCGGAGAGTCTCGGAGCCGAAGATCTTTCCTGGGTTCCGGGGGGGATAGTCGAACCGAGATATTGGTTCCGACTCTTCCCCTCGGTGCCTCTGCTCAGATCAGTTCAGATCCGTCCTCGGTGTCAGAGCCCGTAATTCCAATTCCGGAGAAACGACCCCCTTCTTCGGATCAGGTCGGATCTTCGGGTCGGGGCACAGGTGCCTTTGACATCATGAGGAAGGTCTTGTCTGATCAGACACATACTTCATCGGTATCTTCATCTCCTTCCCCAAAAGGTCCGAGTTCTGCTTCTGTGCCTTCGGTTCCTACTAAGCGTCGAGACCCAATGCCTCAGAGGTTCCCACAGAGCGACTCTGGTTCCTCAGATGCATCCCCAGAAGCTCCAGCTGAGGATGTTCCGAGGAAACAACTGTGCAAGAGGAGGCACATAGATTCCCCTCAGGAATCTCTCACGTCTGATACTGATTTAGATGAAACAGAAGGGTCCCCACGGTCCACCTCTGAGGATGTCTCGTTTGCAGATATTTTGGAAATTCTGAAGCAAAGAGGGGACTGGCAAACCCTTACCCCTTCTGTGGATGAATCTGTATTACTGAAGGCATTTGGGGCTCAACCTTCTACCTCCTGGGTGACTCCACCCTTTGACGATCTCATGGATCGTATAGCTCGGAGGGCTTGGGAAACACCTGATACAGTGAAACCAGTCCCCCGTAAACCAAATAAATACATGACAGCTCCCCAAGATAAAGCCTATCTTACAAAAGGAGTTCCCGTAGATACTATGGTGGTGGCGTCGGCTACTAAGAAAGAGATGTCTGAATCATCTTCCTCTGTCCATCCTCCTAATAAGGATTCTAACACAATGGACAGATATGGGAAGCGCATATTTAGTTCGGTGACTTTTTCCATCCGATCGCTCAACTACCTTACGCATTTCACGCGTTTACTGAGAGATCTCATTAAGGAATTAGGAAATACTCTCCAGGGACACAAAGATGCTGCTGTCGCCGAGAAAGTGACAGCGCAACTTAACACCCTAAATTCCATATTCAACTCGTCCATGAGGCTGATTTCATACGCAGCCGAAGGATCGAGTAGAGCGGCAGTTTCAGCGATTGTCCTGAGAAGACAATCCTGGTTGCGCTTATGCTCCTTTGTGGAAGCCTTTAAGTCTTCTTTTGGCAACGCCCCCTTCAATGGTGCCTCCTTGTTTTGGCCCAAAGTAAAGGAGACTCTCACAAGTTGTGAACAAGAAGGGAAGACCCTGTCTGCCGTAGGGGTCCGTTTTTCCGTTCCATCTAGACCCTACCCTAAAGGGCAATAAGGAGGAAAGATGTGGTTCCGAAAGACTCAGGAATCTTTTCAACACACCCAAAGTGACGCCTCCTCCAGAGGCAGAGGAGGGGGAAGAAACGGAAGACGCCGCCCAGCCGGCAGAGGGGGTCCGCAAAATCAGGGTGACAGAGAGACCTTCTCTGGAAAGCCCTTCCAGCACTCCTGAGGTCAGGCCCGGCTGTCCTACTCTGGAGGCAGTCGGGGGTCACTTGGCTTTATACCTAGAGGCCTGGCTAAATCTTACATCAGATTACTGGGTAAAAAGCATAGTTACCAGAGGCTACAACATCCCTCTCATAAAAATGCCACCGAACCCCAAAAAAACTCCCAGACGTTCCATCCAGTCTGCGAGACCAAGCAACCATAGAGATAGGAAGGTTGCTCGAAAACAGAGTCATCCAACCAGTCCCAGCGGACCAGATAGGATGTTCATCGTGCATACAGCTGCAGTCATAACAGAAGGGTTCTCCTGCCGTCAGGCGGGTCCTCGGTCGGCCGAATTCCAAAGTCTAGGTCCGGCGTCGGTTGTCGTCGCTTCTTCCCTGACGTCAGTGCGCCATGGGTATAAAAGAACCAGCCGACGCCATTTTCTCCAGTCTTTCTTGCCGCGCGGTGCCCGAAGCAGAAGCAGTTCGCAAGTGCCGGTTGGCCAGCTCCTGAAATTACGAAAATTTTGCAACCAAAGTCGTCTTGAAAGCTAAGTACCCCATTGGGGAAACTTTTCTTGCCTCAGACCGATGTCGGACAAAGTTAATAATTGTATTTCATGTGGGAAGCAAATACCGCATAAGGATTTCCAATCCCTCTGTATTCCTTGTTTAGGCCCAGACCACGACGTCTCGGTCTGTCGCTTTTGTGCTACATTCAACAAACGCACCATTAAGCGTCGGGCGGAGTTCGCCCAGCATTATTTTGGCAAAACATTTAACTATATTATGTCGTCGGATACTCCGACTCCAGTTTTGTCTAAAAAACGCAAAGATAAGGACCGACACACGAGGTCCGTGGCCACTACCGACACCACGCCAAAGCCGACTACACGTGGTCTGGTTCTCAGCGAGGCGCCTACACAGCCCCTGACTACCGACGACACTACATTGGCGGTGTGTCCTGTGCCCGAGGTCGCAGGCTTCTCGGCCCACACCCCGACTATAGATACCAAAGCCACTCTTGGCGGTGAATCTCAAGATGTAGACAAGTCTACCTCCTCTCAAGTTGTCTTCAGACCTTCCTCTTCTTTTTCCATCAAGGCTTTCACTAAGTCTAAAGCAGCCATGCATTCTAAGAGACAAGCTACACAGGACCCATCTCCAGGCCCCATGCCTAAAAAACAGATCTTAAGATGGCTGAGGATCTAATTACTCTTATCAGGGGTTCTCAACCCCCCCCCCCCCCGGACAAAAGGCTCAGAGTGGAGGAAGAATCCCCCTTCTCTGATCAGGGCTCCATTATATCAGAGCACTCTGATGAACAGGAACATTCTTACTCCCCTTTTGAAGACTCTGATGCAGAGGAGTCTCTTCCCTCTGTATCCCCCCCAGAGGATTACTCATTTGGGGAAACTTTGCATACCTTAAGGGAACACTTCCACTGGGAAGGCCAAGATTATTCAGATTCCAAGAAAAGGCTTAGGGAATTTCTCTTGCTACCTCAACACAGGCCTCTAGCTATACCTCCTGTCTTGGACATACTAGATGATGTGTACTCGGAGGCCTGCCTTAACCTGGATTCTCTACCTCCAGCTCCAGTCAAGCCTGACAGGTACTACAGGGTTCCTGACTCGCACCAATTTCTATACAAAAGCCATGCTGCTGACCCAGAAACTATCTCACAGGGCCCCAAGGGAATTAAGGCCTCCACAGCTAAAAATCCATTACCTTCCGAGAGAGATTCCAGATCCTTAGAAAGGTGGGGAAAAAAGGTATATACCTCGGCCACCTTAACCATGAGGACATTAAACTGTCAGTTCCATATGCTAAAGTACCAACAGTTTTTGTTATCACAATTGAGAAGTAAAATGTCACAACCTGAAAAACCAGACTTGAAGGAGTTGCAGGATTTGATGCATAGTGCAGAACAAGTGGGTAAACATACCTTACAATGTGGTTTTGATGCTCTAGAGGCCTCATGCAGAGCTGCTGTTACAGGATCAGTCATACGTAGACAGGCCTGGCTCAAGGAACAAACCTTACCAGATCATGTCAAAGCTAAATTACTAGATGCCCCTCTACAAAAGGATGTATTATTTGGTGCTAATGCTGAGGAGGTATTAAGGAAAATGGAGGAAAAGGCTAAATCAATGCAAACAGTGAAAGATTTTCTACAGGTACCACCCCCATGTTTCAGTAGAAATTGGCCTTCCAAAAATTGGTCCTTTCCAGCCACGGACAGACCCCAAAGAGGTAGATACAGGCGCCCGAGGGGCAGAAGGCAATCCCAAGGATCGTTTAGAGGCAGACAGTGGCAAGCTCTTACACAAAGAGGTGGTGAGGATAACTCGCAACCATTCAGAAAGCAAGCCCAATGACTTTCCCCTTTGCATGCCAAGCAAGACTCAAATGGCAGCACCCTTGGGCGGAAAACTGGCATTATTTTCAAAAAATTGGCATATTGTCACGAAAGACAAATGGATCCTGGACATTATAAACAGAGGCTACAGATTCCATTTTCACACCCTTCCAAAAATGAGAGGCATGCCAGACCTGCTACACAGTCAAAGGGCAGAGGCACAAAGACAAATTTCAGATCTCATGGACATGAAAGCTATTCAAGAGGTACCTACGCACGAACAAGGTCAAGGTTTCCAGACTATTCCTGGTACCAAGGAAGGGAAAAGACTGGAGACCTATTTTGGACCTATCCATCCTAAACACATTTCTACTCGTACCAAAATTCAAGATGCTCACATTACAGCAGCTTCTTCCCATGCTGGGCAAGGAGTCTTGGCTGGTAACATTGGACCTCAAGGAGGCATACCTGCATGTCCCAATCAGACAAAATTGCAGAAGATACCTCAGATTTCTTGTAAGTTCAACCCATTATCAATTCTCTGCATTGCCCTTTGGCTTATCTACTGCGCTCAGAGTATTCACAAAATGCCTGGCATCAGTAATTGCCTACTGCAGACTTCAAGGGATACAAATATACCCATATCTGGACGACTGCCTGATCCAAGCGGACAGCAAGCACACTCTTCTGAAACATCTGGCTTATGTAATAATGTTGTTAAATTCTCTGGGTTACACAGTCAACAAAAAGAAGTCAAGACTAATACCCTCTCAAACAATAATTTTCCTGGGTGCCAGCTTGGAAACAAACACCCAGATGGCCTACCTCACGCCAGAGAAACAAGGGCAATTAACTCAATACTTCACAAAACTGGCAACCTTCACCAGGCTGACTGCAAGGAAAATTCTGCAGGCTCTGGGATTCATGGCATCTTGCATTCTGCTAATCCCATGTGCAAAGCTGCATATGAGGAAACTTCAATGGTACTTAAAAAAACTTATGGTCTCAACACAGCCACAGTTTGGAAACAATCATACCACTGATTCCATGTTTTCAAAAGGAATTTCTGTGGTGGGCTCAAGCATGCCAAAGAAACATAGGTCTCCCATTCTGCAAGCCTCAAACAAATCAAGTCATCACAACAGACGCCTTGGACTACGCCTGGGGGGCGCACATGACAGATCGGTGCATTCAGGGCAAATGGTCACAAAAAGAAAAGCACCTACACATCAATCAAAAGGAAATGCTAGCAGTAATAAATGCTATTATGGCTTTCAAAGACCTACTGCATCCAGGCCAGCTATTGATAAGAACAAACAACACCACAGTGATGTGGTACATAAACAGGGAGGAACTCATTCATATCCCCTGTGCAGACTAGCCATGTCCCTTTGGAACACGGCTCTGGAATTGCAAATCCAACTTCAAGCACAATTCCTGCCAGGGTAGGAAAACACACTGGCAGACAACCTGAGCAGAAATATGACAGATCCACACAAATGGAAGTTGCATCCTCAAGTTTTTACAATGATAATTCAAGCATGGGGAAGGCCAGACATAGATCTCTTTGCCATCCACAGAAATTACCAATTGACAAAATTCTGCTCAAGGACCTTTCATCCACAGGCCTGGAAAGTGGACACACTCTCTTTCAGTTGGACAGCAATGACGGTTTATGCCTTTCCACCTCTTCCACTGCTGGCCAAAGTTCTATTAAAAGCCAGAGCAGACAGACCAAAGATGATTCTCACTGCTCCAGACTGGCCAAGACAACACTGGTACCCAATCCTGAGGAGCCTGACGCATTCCCCATCATGGATCCTGCCTCTAATGGCTCTACTACTGACTCAGTACAACTTCAAAACTCTTCACAGTCAGCTGAAAGCACTCAATCTAGCCGCATGGAGAATTCCTTAAATTCACAGCAGACCCTACTCTCCAAGGAGGTGCAGGATGTCATTTTGGAGGCCAGAAGGCCACCTACTAGAAAAGCCTACTCCGCAAAATGGAAACGGTTTTGTGTCTGGAATCAGAAAAAGGGTCAGAATCCTGGAATACTGAATTTACCTCAAATACTACAGTACCTAGCCGAGCTGCTAAGCAGTGGACTTTCATTCTCCTCCATCACAATTCATGCCTCAGCCATTTCTGCAGAGTACAACACCGATCCTCCTTTATTCTCTCACCCTCTCTTAAGACAGTTCCTCAGAGGGGCTAAGAATGTAAAACCCCCAAGGAAGCAACCAGTGCCTGCTTGGGACCTCAATTTCATTCTAGAAAAACTAACCCTGCCTCCTTTTGAGCCCGCTGCTTCAACAGATCTGCAATATTTGTCATGGAAAACAGCCTTTCTTCTAGCTATCACCTCAGCACGCAGGGTTTCGGTACTACAAGCCCTCATGGCTGTGCAGCCTTTTATCATTTTCCATCAGGACAGAGTTTCCTTATGAACCAATCCTTCATTTATGCCAAAGGTAGTATCCAGGGTAGCCTTGAATCAGGCTATCCACTTACCTACGTTTTACCCAAATCCACAAAACAAAGGGGAGAGGCTACTACATTCCTTGGACATTCACAGACAGCTCTGTTATTATTTGGACAGAACAAAGCCTTTCAGAAAATCAAAGCAACTCTTTGTGTCCTATGCTACAGGTGCTCAAGGGAAGCCTATTTCCAAACAGACAATCTCAAAATAGATAGCCCACTGCATATGCTTTTGTTACTCTTTTCATGGTAAAACTGTACCTACAGGCATCACATCTCACGCCACAAGGGCCACAGCTACCTCTGCTGCCTTCCTCAGGGGGGTACCTACCAAAGATATTTTGGAAGCAGCCACTTTCTCCAAGCACTATCACCTACCATTATACTCCAAAACTAGAGCGGGCTTTGCCACTGCAGTCTTGCAGGGCATCCTGGCTCCACCTAGTTCCATTTAGTGCCTACCACCCCTTTATTAGCTTTGGGATTCTACCCATCTGTTATGACTGCAGCTGTATGCACGATGAACATAGTACAGTTTTGTACCTACCATAAATGTAGATGTTCGAGTGCTAATACAGCTGCAGTCCAGGTTTCCCTCCCTCCTTCCCCTCTTGGGACAGGCCTTATGGCTAACACCTCCTCATACAACCTCATTGGGGTATTCTTTTATGGTGTATTTGCTTGCAACTAATGTTTTTTGATTATATTGCATTTGCTTGACTACATAAATTTATGTTTTGCCTTCCTTCTGGGGCACCTGACATCTGGGGCAAGAAAAACTGAAGAAAATGGGGTTGGCTGGTTCTTTTATACCCCTGTCGCACTGACGTCAGGGAAGAAGCAACAACAACCGACGCCGGACCTAGACTTTGGAATTCGGCCGACTGAGGACCCGCCTGACAGCAGGAGAACCCATCTGTTATGACTGCAGCTGTATTAGCACTCGAACATCTACATTTATGGTAGGTACAAAAGTGTACTTTTAGCCTGCTGAGTGGAACATCAGTGTGCCTGACTATAGAGTTACCTATGACTAGAGTGTTGGGTGCATTGTTATGCCTTATGGGCTGTGGTTGAGTGGCACACTGAGTTTGTGGGCTATGTGTTATTTGGGTTGTGTTGGGCGGTGGAAGTTGCTTGTGTTTCTGCTTTGGAGGTCCCTGTTGCTTGGGTAGATTTTTCTTTGAGAGCCTCCGCGAATGTAAGTGTGTGTTTTGTGTGTGTTTTGATGGTGTACGTTTTGAGGGACTATGTGATGAGTGTGTGGTGTGGTGGCAAGTGTTTACCTTCTCCTCTTGACTGTCTAGTCCAGTCTTAGGTGAAGAGAGCTTTGCTTCCAGTTTGGCTATATAAGTGCATCTCTCACAGGTTGTAGTGTTGGGTGGTAGGTGGATAGGGTTGTCTGTGTACATGAGGCAATTGTTGCATTGCCCCAAGATGCTCAGATTCATCAGGTAGACATGAGAAAACACCGGGAGCTGACCCTTAGACATGCCTGGATATGTGCTTATTTATTAAGTACTAAAAACTGTTTTCCTCTAGACAAGTGAGGAAAGTTGGGTGCTGTAGTAATTTGTAGCTTATTTAGTGCTTAACAATGAGTTCTGAACAAGTGCTGAGCTCAAAGAAACAGATTTGAGTGCTGAAACTAGAAAACTGGCTAGTTCTAAGAAACAGAATTAAGCTAGAAGGCTTCCCCCCAACACAGAAAGGCTTGGGGGCTCAGAAGCCTACAAACAGTCCTGGATACAGCAAATCTGTATCTGGACTAGACGACTTACAGGAAAGGCAGGAAACAAGCTTAGAACATTTTTTTGTAAAGTGGAAAGGAGGAACAGAAGCTAACTGTATTGGCCTTCTCAAATGTTCTCCCTGGATTAGGTAGAATGAGGTAATGACACTAGACTGGGAGGAGTGTCCCAGATCAAATTTACAGTAGGGACGGGCAACTGCAAAGCCACCAAACATACCCAACCAGATGCTTAACAATTGTAGAAAATTCTAGTTAATACTTCACACACACTGAGTAAAATAAAAGTGCTATAAATAACTCAGAAATAAGCAAAAAACAGGATACTTAATGTTATATATCACAGATTAGTTAGCTCAGAGCCCTTCCTCCATCTTCCTCCGATTTAGCTCAGTGTGAAATGGCAGAAACGCTCACAAGTTAACTTCTTAAGTAACAAAGTTGAAACCTGAAACAACTTTAAAAAAAGCTTGAAAGAACCAGTGAGGTGCTTACTCCAAGGCGTAGTCCAGGCAACCCTAGTCAGCCAATGACCAGAAACAATTCACTCTCACTGAAATGCTATACTGGCTTTGGCTAAGCTATGATGGCCTGTGAAGTGCGCTCAGACAACACAGCCTCTATTAACAAACAGCTAAGCCCAAAACACAAGCCTGAATACGGACAATGCTACACTACCAACACTGCTTGCGTAGAAAAAAACTGCAGACATTTTTAAACAGATAAAGGATCAAGGAGACTCTAGAGAATGCTATGATACACTCCTAGCAGGAAATCAGAACAAACAAACCCAACCAGATGCTTAACGATTGTAGAAACTTCTAGTTAATACCTCACACACACTGAGTAAAGTAAAAGTGCTATAAATAACTCAGAAATTAGCAAAAAACAGGATACTTGGTTATATGTCACAGATTAGTTAGCTGAGAGCCCTTCCTCCAATTAGCTCAGTGTGAAAATCTGTTCTACTTTGTTCCTATAATCACCTCCCCTAATGTCCTTGTTCACTGACTCAAGAACCGAGAAAGTGAACTTTTTCCAATTAATAGACGTAGTGGAATGTTTATGTAAGGCGTTGTTGACATTTTTTGTTCTTATAGCGTACAAATGTTCAAGAATATTTGTCCTCAAACTTGTAGTGGACATTCCCACGTAGAATGCCAGACATCCACTACACATAGACAATACTTTCACTACCACAATCTAGTCTACCTGGAACAGTGATGTTGAAATCAAGGTGTTGCAAAAAATATAAGAACCAGTGTGGATGTACCTACATACTTTACATCCCATACACTTATGCATACTTCTATTGTTTACCCCTAAACAACGGGAAGCATGTCCCCTCTCCAATATATCCTTGATGTTACAATTTTTCTTGTACACAAAACAAGGCACTTCACCCAATACATTTACCATGTCACCATTACCTAAAATGACTTTCCAGTTCTCATTAATAATTTTATGAATCTGGTTGTTGTCTGCACTCCTGTCCAAACAAAACCTAGGTTTGCTCAGACCTACACCATCTGTATACATTCTTTTTGTGAAACCTTTTTATCAAAATGGGAGGAAAAGCATTCTCCCTTCTAGAGATAATCTCACTGGCAGCTTTGTCCAGTAAATCTCCAGGATAGCCCCTATCCAAAAATTACCTTTTAATAAACTGAACCTCCTCAAAAAAGGTGGTGTCATCCATGGTCATCCGTGAAGCCTGGATGAACTGGCCGCAAGGAATGTTCTTTTTAGTAAAGGTGGGGAGGCTGGCCGCGAGGAATGTTCTTTTTAGTAAAGGTGGGGTGGTTACTTTTATAATTTACATAGCTCTAAATGCACTAAGCATATTGCTAATACACACATTAATACATATTTTTCTAACAGTCATACCTGCCTGGGCTACAAGATCGGACAGCTCCTCCATGTCTCTTTTCATGTAGTCCAGGGAGGTACGTCTCAGGTCATTCACAACGACATGGACAGTGACAGAGTCATATTTGTACTTGTTGTGGAGTAACCTGAGTGCATGCACTATGTGGCGGATCCTGGCACCTGACAGGCAGCTGACAGTAACTTTCTCCTTGTTTAGCCTGCTGAGTGGAACATCAGTGTGCCTGACTAGAGTCACCTATGACTAGAGTGTTGGGTGCATTGTTATGCCTTATGGGCTGTGGTTGAGTGGTACACTGAGTTTTGTGGGCTATGTGTCATTTGGGTTGTGTTGGGGGGGTGGAGGTTGCTTGTGTTTCTGTTTTGGAGGTCCCTGTTGCTTGGGTAGATTTTTTTTGAGAGCCTCCGCGAATGTAAGTGTGTGTTTTGTGTTTCTTTGTGTGTGTTTTGGTGGTGTACGTTTTGAGGGACTATGTGATGAGTGTGTGGTGTGGTGGCAAGTATTTACCCTTCTCCACTTGACTGTTTAGTCCAGTCTTAGGTGAAGAGAGCTTTGCTTCCAGTTTGGCTATATAAGTGCAACTCTCACAGGTTGTAGTGTTGGGTGGTAGGAGGAGAGGGTTGTCTGTGTACATGAGGCAATTGCTGCATTGCCCCAAGATGCTCACATTCATCAGGTAGACATGAGAAAACACCGGGAGCTTGACCCTTAGACATGCCTGGATATGTGCTTATTTATTAAGTACTAAAAACTGTTTTCCTCTAGACAAGTGAGGAAAGTTGGGTGCTGTAGTAATTTGTAGCTTATTTAGTGCTTACAATGAGTTCTGAACAAGTGCTGAGCTCAAAGAAACAGATTTGAGTGCTGAAACTAGAAAACTGGCTAGTTCTAAGAAACAGAATTAAGCTAGAAGGCTTCCCCCCAACACAGAAAGGTTTGGGGGCTCAGAAGCCTACAAACAGTCCTGGATACAGCAAATCTGTATCTGGACTAGACGACTTACAGGAAAGGCAGGAAACAAGCTTAGAACATTTTTTTTTTTGTAAAGTGGAAAGGAGGAACAGAAGCTAACTGTATTGGCCTTCTCAAATGTTCTCCCTGGATTAGGTAGAATGAGGTAATGACACTAGACTGGGAGGAGTGTCCCAGATCAAATTTACAGTAGGGGCGGGCAACTGCAAAGCCACCAAACATACCCAACCAGATGCTTAACAATTGTAGAAAATTCTAGTTAATACTTCACACACACTGAGTAACATAAAAGTGCTATAAATAACTCAGAAATAAGCAAAAAACAGGATACTTAATGTTATATATCACAGATTAGTTAGCTCAGAGCCCTTCCTCCGATTAGCTCAGTGTGAAATGGCAGAAACGCTCACAAGTTAACTTCTTAAGTAACAAAGTTGAAACCTGAAATAACTTTATAAAAAGCTTGAAAGAACCAATGAGGTGCTTACTCCAAGGAGTAGTCCAGGCAACCCCAGTCAGCCAATGACCAGAAACAATTCACTCTCACTGAAATGCTATACTGGCTTTGGCTAAGCTATGATGGTCTGTGACGTGCGCTCAGACAACACAGCCTCTACTAACAAACAGCTAAGCCCAAAACACAAGCCTGAATATGGACAATGCTACACTACCAACACTACTTACATAGAAAAAAACTGCAGACATTTTTAAACAGATAAAGGATCAAGGAGACTCTAGAGAATGCTATGATACACTCATAGCAGGAAATCAGAACAAACACACACAACCAGATGCTTAACAGTTGTAGAAACTTCTAGTTAATACCTCACACACACGGAGTAAAATATAAGTGCTATAAATAACTCAGAAATAGGCAAAAAACAGGATACTTGGTTATATATCACAGATTAGTTAGCTCAGAGCCCTTCCTCCAATTAGCTCAGTGTGAAAATCTGTTCTACTTTGTTCCTGTAATCACCTCCCCTAATGTCCTTGTTCACGGACTCAAGAACCGAGAAAGTGAACTTTTTCCAATTAATAGACGTAGTGGAATGTTTATGTAAGGCGTTGTTGACATTTTTTGTTCTTATAGCGTACAAATGTTCAAGAATATTTGTCCTCAAACTTGTAGTGGACATTCTCATGTAGAATGCTAGACATCCACTACACATAGACAATACTTTCACTACCACAATCTAGTCTACCTGGAACAGTGATGTTGAAATCAAGGTGTTGCAAAAAATATAAGAACCAGTGTGGATGTACCTACATACTTTACATCCCATTCACTTATGCATACCTCTATTGTTTACCCCTAAACAACGGGAAGCATGTCCCCTCTCCAATATATCCTTGATGTTACAATTTTTCTTGTACACAAAACAAGGCACTTCACCCAATACATTTACCATGTCACCATTACCTAAAATGACTTTCCAGTTCTCATTAATAATTTTACGAATCTGGTTGTTGTCTACACTCATGTCCATACAAAACCTAGGTTTGCTCAGACCTACACCATCTGTATACATTCTTTTTGTGAAACCTTTTTATCAGAATGGGAGGAAAATCATTCTCCCTTCTAGAGATAATGTCACTGGCAGCTTTGTCCAGTAAATCTCCAGGATAGCCCCTATCCAAAAATAACCTTTTAATAAACTGAACCTCCTCAAAAAAGGTGGTGTCATCCATGAAGCCCAGATGAACTGGCCGCAAGGAATGTTCCTTTTAGTAAAGGTGGGGTGGCTGGCCACGAGGAATGTTCTTTTTAGTAATGGTGGGTTGTTACTTTTATAATTTACATAGCTGTTACAAAATATTTTTTCAGTGAATACTACTGTAAACCTCATTCGTAGTAGCTTCCCACCCAGTAACCACATTCAGGAATTAAACTTCACGACCAAAACTACTTAAGGTGAATATTAACAATTCAGTAGTAACACTTAAAGCATCTACGAAGCCATCTACACTAAAACCTTCATTTTTAACAATAAAAAACAGGGCGTCTTCAAACCTTTTGTAAAAGATGACCTTGTTATATAAATCCACACTAGGCAAAATTTCCAACTCCCACCACCAAAGAACCAAGTTTGCAGAAGTGGGACCCACAGTGGCACCCATAGATACTCCTGACAGTTGTTTGTAGAAATTACCATTGAACATAAAATAACTGTGCTCCAATAGTAAATCTAACAACAAGGTGTAAGTGATAACACTGTTGTTACTCAAATTGGTGTACTTAACCGAAAGCCATCTAATAAAATCAACACCTGCTTCCTGGGGAATGCAAGTGAACAGTGAAGTCACGTCAACTGTGAACATCAAAAACTGCTCACTGCCATTGTCCAAACTGTAAAAAAAGGTCTTAAATTTTCCAAAAAGTCCCAGGAATCGGCAGTATATGACGGTAACTGCTTCTCATATGGCTTCAAAACCTGATCTAAGTATAAAGAGATGCAATCGGCAGAAATGATAGGCCTACAATGGAGATTTGTAAACCTGTTATGGAGCTTAGGTATTCCAAAAAGCACACCTATTTTGGGATCTTCCACATGCAGGAAGTTGAAGACTTTTTTAGATATCTGACCAT
Organism: Protopterus annectens; assembly: GCF_019279795.1. Taxonomy (NCBI): domain Eukaryota; kingdom Metazoa; phylum Chordata; order Ceratodontiformes; family Protopteridae; genus Protopterus; species Protopterus annectens. Next base: position 1,513,199,557 of record NC_056741.1, read on the forward strand.
CCATTAACAAACCATAAATAGTGGCATAGATGAAACCGTAACATTTCAAAATGTCAAATTTAGACACCTTTTTGTATTCCAACTGGTTAGCCAACATAAGCTCCATTGCATTTTTGTAGTCATTAGTACCCATGACCACAACCCCCCCCCCCCCCCCCTTGTCGGCCTTCATAAACCTTAAATCCTTGTTGCATACCAAGTCATTAAGTGCCATTCTCTCATTTGTACTTGGGTTATAAAAAGAATGGTAATTACTACTACCAATTTGAGCCCTGATGTCTCTCACTCAAAGATTTTCAAACATTTTCAAAGTATACATTAATGTGGGATTGTAAACAGAGGGCTTAACCAAAGTACTACCCAAAGTTACATCACACAAAATGTACTGCAAATTAAGCTTTCGAGTGAAAAATTTAAATTCCAAAAGCATTTTAGTCAAGTCAGTGTGTGGAAGTTTGAAAGCTGGCCAGTTGTCATGTTCTTGGCAGAATATAACCTATATAACTTAGGCTACTGTACTTTTCCAAGTGCTTGATTACTATTATAGTCTTGCTTTGGCAAACCCTTGATCACAAGACTGAATGCATACTCTGACATAGCTCAGGCCATATCCATTGTCTTTCTTCAAAATGTACATTTAGAGGAGATTATGGCTGTTGCTATGTGGTCAGACTTATACAGGCAGTCCCCAAGTTACAGACATCCAACTTACAGACGACTCATAGATAAGAATGGGCTGCCGCAATGTCGGAAATAACATGAAAACAAATAAAAGTCCTTAAAGTTGCTCAAATCGTACCTTAAAATAAAGAATTCTGTTGCACTTTCCTTTTCTCCATTAGTGAAGCTGCCCGCATGTCTTGTTAGAGCAGTTACTTACGCCTTCACAGAAAACAAGAGATCCAGTTGGTTAAGAAATCGCTGTCGGCAATCTGCAAAACTGCTGGCTTGTACAGTACATAGTATTGAAACAGTTCTTGTACTGTACAGTAGAATGGGCAAATGGCATTTCCTGGTAGACTGGCAGAGGTCTGAAAGTTCAGAAAACAGTGGAAAACCTTCATGGGTGATATCTGCAATACAGAAATGTGAAGTGAAGCGTAAAAAGAGGCAAGTTTAACAGATTTGTTTTGTATGGAACGTTCTACTGTACTGTATTGCAGTACAGTACAGTAGAATGTTCAATGTACATGTTTCAACTTGCATACAAATTTGACGTGATAGACTAAAAAACAGATCTTGTCCTTAACCCGTGGACTGCCTATGTTTGCTAACCATTATAGTTTGAGTACTCTTTCTAGGGCTTGGACTTTCTTTGGAGACACCATTCTAAAATACTTAATATCTTAGGTCACCCAAGGTTGGCTTGCTATTTTCAGTATCCATACAGGACCAGAATAATTATATAAGCCATGTACTTACTAGATTGTTAGACTTATCTTGTCTTTTTCCAGACTCTGGAATAACCTGCCCACCTCCCCCCTCCAAATGATCACTTTTGAATGGAGCTTTAGGAACTCCGGATGTCTGATTGTTTCCCATGGTCCCTAATTTTACAGAATTGTCAGTATATGTAGTTGGCTGTTCAGTATTACTCAATTTGGAGTCCTTCCCCTTCAGAGTAAGGGTATATGGGACAGGAGAGCAGCTAGAGTTTAGGAACAGTGTTATTACTTATTGCTGAGAAAAGGGCACAAATGCAAGTAGTCCAGCAGTTTTCAGTGTTCTGGTAAGTATATAATTTCACTTTTTGGAAACTTTAAGATATAGCTTAGTGTGAAGGACAGAGAAATGACTTCAACAAAAGTAACCATTAATTATGGAGTTCCCAGTTTTGAAAAATAATTTGCCTTGTGGTCCAGAAAGAAGACCGTTTTTAGTAAAAGTGACTAGGCATTGGCGTGAAAGCATCAAAGGGCTGTCATGTGCATGTGACAATGTTCAAGTACCCATATTTGAAATACACATTTTAGCATTATTGATTTCTTGCTGGCCTGATGCTTGTCCCTGTGATAGAGCATTTACTGAAGTCAGTTTTGAATTTCCTCTTTGGGAAGAAATAGAGCCCTCCCTACTATCTCCCAGTCAAATGTTATTGAAATGTATGTAATAAAAATGTGCTGCTACACTGGATAGTTGGTAAAATGTGTGTTTTTAACCACTGTTGTTTGTTTTCTCTATCAACAGGAGAGACAAGATTATATCGGCCTAGGAGGCCTAGATCCAGTAGTGATGCCCTCTCTGTTGCATTTAATGGACAGCTACTCGAAAATATGAACCACTGCAACTCATATGACAACCTTCCACACAATGAAAGCGATGTAGATGAAGGGTTGATGCATGTTCCTGCTCTTATGTCACCCAGGTCTGAAGAGGAAGACCTCAGCCCTCCAGACATTGGAGCAACAAGCCTGGACTTTGATCCTATGTCTTTTCAGTGCAGCCCACCACATGCAGAGCCCGAACATATAGATACCAGCACTTCCCAGTTAGACTCACTTGCCAGCAGTAAAGACATCCATTTTGGGGCCAAAAGAGATATGGAATCTGGTAGTCAGTCTCATACTCCAGATAGTGCAACAAGCTCTGAGCCCATTTCACCAGTGCAGAAGATGATAAGCCCTTTTTTTTCTCCAGATCTAAGCCCTTCAGAAGAAAAACAACCAAAAGTGACAACATTTGCAGAGAAAGTTGTGCATGCATTCTCACCAAAACTAACTCGAAAAGGTACAAAATCTCCACCACTTAATATTTCTGAGCCTGTGCCTATTTCTCTTCCTACCCGGATATCTGAGATGTTAGGAGGAATGTCCACAACCACCTTCCCACCTTCTTCTGTTAAGGAGCTGCCAGGTGATGTTGAAAATACTGACAAACTGTCATCTCAGATGATGTCCCTACTTCTGAAAACAAATGAGATGAAACTTAGTGATGACTTTCACCAGGAGATGAAGAACAATGTTTTTTCTGCTGAGACAGATGTCAGAGAACAAACTGCTGATCGGACCATTCCATCTAGTCTCAACAAAGATGTACACCATGTACCAGCACAACCAGGTATGTAGTTAGCCTGTTTTTATAAAATGCTACATGTTATCTTATTTGAAAACCTTATTTTAAAACCATTTAAAAAAATCCAGACTCTGTCCATTTTGTAAATCTGCCCCAAACACTTTTTACAGACATTAAAGTACACTCTTCTCTCACATTTCCTTTTAGGGTCTCACGTTCTCATCTGAAATATTTTCTGGTTTCTGTCTTAAACATTCTCCGCACATCTCCAACCTTTTTCTTCAGTTCTACACCATCTATATGCACTGTTACCTTCCCTTCTGATCCCAGTTTTGTATATTGTTAGTGCTGTATTCCATAGTGCCCATTCCCAGAAGTCTTCTGTTGCACGCTAACAACCTTGATGTCCGTTTTCTTTTATGATCTTCAGAAAGGGTCTTAATTTATCCTTTCATCACTCTTTGCTATAAGCCAAAAAAAAAAAAAGGAAAACAGAGTCATGGCATGGTATTTGGAACCAAACAAAAAGTGAAATCACTACTCACATTGGCAAGTCTTTCACAAAGCCATATGCCTAATGAAGTAAAAGATCAATTCCATTACCTTAGCAGCTGACTTGACCCTCAGTTAAACATCCGGGGTGGTGCAGCAGTTAGCTTTGCCGCCTCACAGCAAGAGGTTCTCCGGTTCGATCCTCGGCTGGGGTGCCTTCTGTGCGGAGTCTGCATGTCCTCATGTGGTCGTGTGGGTTTCCTCCGGGTGCTCCAGTTTCCTCCCACATTCTAAAGACATGCTGTAGGTAGAGTGGACACTAAATTGGCCCTAGGCGTGAGTGCGTGCGTGTGTGTGCTTTCTGTGGAAGGCTGGGTGCCAGGCTGGCAACTCGACACCGTAAAACTCCACTGCCAATCATGAGCGGACAGGCGATCCACTGTGGCGACCCCTAAAAGCTGAAAGAAGATAAAAAAATAACAAAAGCAGAAGTTTCCAAAACAGTTTCTGGGTCTGGAAAATGTCCCACGTCCTCTCTCCACAAGGTTAGAATGCTATTGGAAGAGTATTCTACAGACCTGACTAGTATGGTCTCCCAATATTCTCTGCATTTTTCAGAAATAATGTCAGCTTTACAGACAATTTCCAAACAGGTTGTAGGCTTATAAACTTGTACCCTGAAAGGTAACACCACTCCCCTTGCAGAAGTAAAACGGCTTTACGTAGAACAAAAAACTTGGATCACCTCATGCTGACCTGTTAAGGATAAACCAGTGTTTCAGCTGCAGTGTTTCTGAATACACATTTCTTTTTACTTTTACTTTGTCTTTTCAGGTGCATTCAGGCCAATAAAGTCAAACCCCACTAGCAGTAGATGTGCCAGGTTTTTCCCCCTTTTTCTGAGCTTGCCTCTCAGTGCCACATAAGTGGATTGTTTGGCCATACTTTGTAAACCTATAGCTTAGAAATGAGCACAGTGCCCGGCAAAGACTTACCTGTTTTGCAGGCTTGCAGTGTTTGCTTAAGATATTGCATTTTTCATAACTTTTTTCTAAAAGCTTTGTACATAACGTCAAAATGAAACAGCTTGACATATCACCTGAGAAGATCTAGGACAGACCCCCACCCCCTACCTACCCTGGATTGATGTTGAACAAAGAGGTCTTCCCTCAGGTTGTCCACCAGTGGAGTACTTCACAAATAAATTTATTTGCCTCCAGTCTGAACCATCAGCTCAAAATATTTTATTCCGGGATCCTTCGCATAATTCACTTTTAATTCCATTTAGGAACAAATATTCTATAGACATGCTACAGATAATAAAGGAGGCTGGGAAAACTGCTACTAGAAATTTATCTAAATGGAAGAGACTTTTTTTCTGGTCCTAAAAGAGTGGATGGGATCCTTATCTGATAGCAAGGGTTGGGAGTTGGGTACGTGTCTTGAGTGCTAGTAAGGGAAGAGGTACCAGGCTCCCGTATTGAACTCTGTATGTATGACACAACTCTGTGTTTTTCTTTTGGCACTCCAAAAAAGAAAGGTGAAAAAAAAATCATGCGTTTCCGCCTTCATCTCCAACCACTAAAGAGTCTAAAGATGAATGGTGTTCCTTAGCTAAATGCATTTTGTAAGGCCTTTCAGTCTTTGCAGTCTGCCTCCCCTGTTTCTTCCCATCTAAAAAGGAAGAGATCCCTCCTTCAGAGAGTGACACTCAATCTGACAGTGAAGACACTTTGCTGGACTATGTCTCCCAGGTGTTCTCTCCTGACATTCTTTAGAGTCATAATCTGAAGTAAGTATTTCTTCAGAATTTTCAGACACCATAGATAGAATGAGGGACCTTTTCTAATGGGAGGAAAAAGAAATATTTGAGATTCAAAGAAGATATGACTTTTGTAAGTATAGAGCCCCAAGTCTTTGGCCATTCCTCCTGTAATTGGTGCTCTGGATGAAGGTATTAATGCTGTATGTGCTACATCTGATAGCCTCCTGCACCCAAATATGTGACGGGCTATACAAAGTTCCACAAGTTCCTTTTCGTAACACTGAACTGAAAATGCAGGGAAGTAAGAGAAACACAAACATTTCCTGAAAAGGGGGTGGATGGGGATATAAGGTAGGCATTCTTGAGATCAAGAAAGACCAAAAAGGCCTGGAGAAGAACAAGAAATAAGGTTTGAAGAGACAAAATCTGAAAGGAAGGAATCTTGAGAAAGGTGCTGAGTTGGGAAGGATCCAGCATTGGTCTCCAGGTGCTCTCCTTCTGGGGAACTAGAAATATTCTGGAATAAAATCCCTTCCATACCTGGGTCAGGGGTAGAGCTTGAATGGTCCCCTGGGACAAAAGAGAATGAAGCACCTCTGGAAAAAAAAGGAAGCTATTCCCAAGGAGGTTGAGGCATGCCTAAAAAGGAAGGAAGGGATTTCCAAACCATGAAATATCCTGGCAGATAATAAACAGAACCCAAGAGTCATGAACCTATGAATCCTCAGTTGGGAGGGTGGCCTAATGGTTGAGGTGTTTGCCTTACAAACACAAGGTACATGGTTTGAATCTCACAGGGGATAATTGGCTAGGCTTAAAGTGGCTCGCAAGGGCAGTTAGCCTAGTACTACTCTATGAACCTATGAAAAGCTATTAAAAGTATGCTTATATTAAAGGAGCAAAACATTGGTAGGGGTGGGAGGTTGGCTTAATGGTTAAGGTGCTTACCTTAGAAACACAAGGTGCAGGGTTTGATTCTGACATGAAGTAATTGGCTAGGCTTAAAATGGCCCATAAGGGCAGTTAGCCTAGTACTAACCTATGAACCTATGATTCTCTTCCAGTTTGGAAGGGAAAGGGAAAGACAAAAGGGATGGATGGACCTGGCTTAGGGAAGGGGGAAGCATATTATGAAATGGAACTCTGCATGTCCTGAAAGTAAGGTTTCTGGGAAGTAGGCGTTTGAGTAGGCTTAGCTGGAAGGGACTGTCTAGTGCCCTTCTTATCTTTGTGTGTGTAGGGAGGACTGCCTGCAAACAAAAGCATATTTGGAAAGATAATTCCTTTGAAACTTCGGAACTGGAGAAACAAAAATTTGTTTCAGCACCTGTAAGCCCTTGCCCTTATCCTGAAGAGACTTGAAACATTCAGCAGCAGAACCAAAGAGATTTTTATTGTCCAAAGGAACATCCAGCAGTTTGGCCTTATGTCATCAGGAGGAGCCTGAAGATGAAGCCATGAGCAACTCCTCATGACAGAACCAAATGCAGCAGCCGTGGAGGAAGCATCAGCTGCTTCATAGTTGTGCTTAACAGAATGGCAAGCAACTTGAAAAGTGGAACTCAACAGAGAAAGGGCAGAAGCCGTCTACTCAGTCAGGAAGATCAGAAATAACCTGAGAGACCTGAGAAAGGAGGGCCAAAACACACCTGGACGTATGAGTCTGCTAGTTAATGGTCCCAAAGGATAAAGTAGAAGCAGTATAAACCTTCTTGGCCAACCTCTCCATGGCTGTACTATTCTTATCAGAAGGACGTAAATTGGTAGAGGGCAGAATTTTGGAGGGCTTGCCTGAAGAGACTGATCCTACGAAGGATCAGCAGAAGGACATTTATACAAAAATTTGCATTCATTGGGCACCTGGTAAAATCTGTCAGGCTTCATGGGAGCAGGGGGCTGAGAATCAGGGGCCACAGAAGCTGCTGAAAAGGTATGCAGGAGTGCAGCCAAACAAGGGAACAGCAGAAAGTTTGGGAGACTCCATCTGGAGAAGCTCCTAATACCTCTTCTGGATATCAGAATCTTGAAAGCAGTCCATTGTATGGGTAAAGGTGTCCCCAGAAGAGAATTCCTCTAAAGGGGAATCTGAATTAATTGAATCCTCCTCCTCTGAACCATAATCCAAGTGGGAAGGTATTTGGGAAGAGTAGGCTAAGGGCTCTTCACCAGAGTCCTGATCTTCATCAGAGGAATCCAGTTCCCTAGGTCTTTTAAGAGGAGTGAAAGACCGGAAAGGAGTAGGGACGGATACCCCTTGAAGAGCTTTTAATGCCATCAAAGCTCAACCCCTGAGTAAAATCCTGCCATTCGTGTTTGGGATCTTTAGCTTCAGAGGAAATATGTATGGTTTTCTGTTTCTTTTTCTGTGGGATGTCTGCACAAAACAACTTTGGAGGGTCAGACCCTTGGTAACACTCAATAAGCTTGGTAGGAATCTCCTCCCTTACTAAAATTTGCAGAATCCCCCTTGGTCCCACGGATATATTTAGCAAAGGTTCCTCCTCCAACTTTTGGAGGAGACATTTGTAAAGTCTCTGAGGACATGCAAGAAGTCAGATCCATGCCGGCATGCATCAGGTCGCAGCAGAGGAATCTGAAGCAACCACCGGATTATCTCTGGGCTTTCACCAGTCTCAAGAAAGATGCCTGGGGGAGGTTAGACAGCATTTATATCAGACAAAAGTTTTTTTTACCTTTTTCTTGGCTAACAGCTGACACTCGGGACAGGAAGACATAGCACCTTGAGCCAACATCTTGAGACATAGTCTTCAAGGTAAATAGTTAAGGAGGAGAGACAACTACATAGGGTCTTAAGGACAAAAGCTTGGCAGATTGAACACCGCTTATGGTTGTGCAAAGCACCCAAAGAAAAGAGGCACTTGTGTTGATCTTTATGGGGAATTTGCCTCCCACACTGACATTTTCCCTTTCTGGATGACATGAAACCAATCAATACTAAATAAAAAGAAGATAAGGAGCAACCCCAACAGGTCTCTTATCTGAAAAAAATGGCTTGGTAACCAGCACAGAAGAAAGGCTTTCAGACAGACTTTCACTGATGGCATTTAGACTGGCGGCAAAGCAATTCTGAATGTGTGCATCTGTATGTCAGCTTTATGCCATATGCCTTGAACAGGGAGCATGTGTGTGACTTATGGCGCTTATGAATAGTAAAGCTTTGGTATACTGGCCAGACTTTGTGCTGTCCTTGGGAGGAGACCCCCCCCCTGCTGTTAGGAATACTGAAACAGTAAAACGAAAGACATCTGTAAGCAATTTGTGGGGAAATAATCTGTCTTTATTGAGGTATTTTGATGGTAGGGGCGAGTGGAATTTAATGATAAAGATGATGACACAGGGGAAGTGAGGTTTTACAGAACATCAAAAGAAGCAATATATTTAGAGAAAGTATATAAAATATTTGGACTTGGATGCATATGAAAGGAAAAATAAAAGAGAATATACCTTTTTCTGCAGAACAAATACGGTAGTTGGGCAACATTGGACAGAGTATATTTTTCAATGGTGCATACCATAGTATAAGGAGTTATGAGATATTACAAGAATTCTGTCTGACCATACCCAGCTTCTCTTGAAAATGAGAAAACTAGGGAATAGCAAGTTTGTCAGTCTTATGCGATTGTAGATTTATCTAATGAAAAGAAAAGGGTTTAGGTTGTGGACGGAGAATTTGGTGCAACAATTATTGACACGATTTAGAATTGATAGTGATGAGACAATACTTGGATGGAATACAGTGAAAGTTGAAATGTAATAATTGATAGCAGATAATGCCATTAAGGAGTAGGAAGGAAGTAACAAAGTATTAGGCTTAGCAAAAGTTAAAAGAACACCAAAACAAAATGTGCAGGTTAACAAAGCAGGAAAGAGGGAACAGTTGTAAAGAGTAAAGTATAAAGAGAAAGAATAACTGGAAAGTATCAATGAATATGAAATAATAGTTCTAGCTCAAGTGAATTTGATAGTTACCCTAGGAACATTAAGTTGTTAGCATAAAAAAAACTGTGGCAACAGACAGTAGAATTAATAAGAACCACAAGAAGAAAATAAAAAATAAACAGAACAACCAACGGCAGGAATCCGTAAATTACTGAAACCTTAATTTCTCTACCAGCGCAGCTGATGCATAGCCTTCAGGGAGTAATAAAAAACATTAGCAAACAGCATACTAAATACACCCATCAATAATGCAATAACCAATAAAATCACTAAAATAATTAGATGCACAGCTTTCAGGGAGTAATAAAAAAACTTTAGCAAACAGCATATTAAATAACACCCATCAATAATGCAGTAACCAATAAAAAAATCACTAAACTAATTAGATAAGTACTGTCCAATTGCAATCTAAATTAAACCACAGGGACAAAAGGTATTAAACTTTGAAATAAACATGGTTTCTTTATACATTCATTTTCTTTTATAAGCACTTTCCGAACAAACTCTCCTAGATACTTTTTCCAAAATTGTTGCCTTTAATCCACAGACAGTAGAATTAAATCTAGTAAAGTTGAGGAACATGTCTGTACAGGTAGAATGGAAACAGAAGTAGATAAAAAAGGAAGTTTGAGAGTTAGAATAGCAAACAGATGTTTTTAAGGATATGGGAGTCCAACGCTTGTATGAACATGATGCCAGAGCACTTCTATGGCCTAGGCTTGTAAAGGCTCCAGAGCTGTTTGCCTAGTACACACCTATGAACCTATGAGAATAACAAGGGATGAAATCATATAGGTAGTGGAGTAGCAGACTACATGGTAAACTTTAGGATTGGATTCTGGTGGAAATATGGAAACCGGGGAAGAGGGCAATCAGAAATGTGTGATACAAGAGCTTTAATGATGTTTTAGGGGGTAGATATGTACCAAAGTCATGGAAAAGGCTGTTGTATCAGTTAAACTAAGGAAAAATAAAGACTTGGCTGATATGGGGTCTTACAGACTTATATCAGTCATAAATCACAAGTATAAAGTATTCATGGAAACCGGGGAAGAGGGCAATCAGAAATGTGTGATACAAGAGCTTTAATGATGTTTTAGGGGGTAGATATGTACCAAAGTCATGGAAAAGGCTGTTGTATCAGTTAAACTAAGGAAAAATAAAGACTTGGCTGATATGGGGTCTTACAGACTTATATCAGTCATAAATCACAAGTATACAGTATTCATGATAATGACAGAAAAAGATTAGCATGGAAATAGACTGGGGTCAGTGTGGGTTTGTAGGGGGGAGGCAGACATTTGATAACATCAACAGAACACTAATGATGCAGAATCTTGTGGAGCAAAGAAAGGAAAGTTTAATGCTGATAAGGTTAGATGCAGCGAAAGCATTTGATGGGGTCATCTGGGAAATTCTGAGAAACAAAATCTGTCTACATTTGGGCTTCTACTACAAAGGAATGGAGGCATGTGTAAAGATAAAGGGAAGACTGCCAAATAGTCTGAGCCAGACAAGAGGTACAAGGCAGGGATTCCCTCTCTCAACTTTGTTGCGCTCCTAGAAGTTGAAATAAGAGAATCCCAAATACAGGAGTGTAGTTGGTATGGTGAACTGGAAAAAATTGCATTTTTTGCTGATGGTGTAGTACTTTATATTATACACCCTGGAAAAGATCTGTCCCAGTGATTTGATATTTTGGAATACTAGAAGATGATTCAGGCATATAAAATGTACTACAAAAAAAAAAAAGAAAAGACAAAAGCGATTGTTTATAACTATTTATATCAACTTACGAGTTAATTCAAAGGGACCCATATCTTTGGGGACATCAGAGGATGAGATATTTTATTATGTTGCAGGACAGAAGTGTGGATCAGACACAAGGAAAATGTAGAAATAAGTCACATGGAAGGTAAACAGTAAACTTAAGCAATTGAGGATGATGATTATGTTTGTAGATAGTAAAGTTCAAGCAGGAAAACTGTTTTGAGTCCATCTGATTTTATACATAGGTCAAGAATACTTTACAAGACCAGAAAAAAAGCTATATAGGGGAAAAATGATCAAGAAATTCTAGGCTATCTGGGAAGGTTAATAATGCTAGCAGAAGAGGGAGAAAAAGGTTTACCAGATATGGAAGTTATTAAATCACAGCACAACACAAATTAGACTTGTGTGTACAATGCAAAATGATATGTATCATACTAAGTGAAAAAAATATGGTTTTATGTCAAGAGGATTAGGTGATGACAGCAAAAGATTAGCATTGTGGGCCCAAAAGCCCAAGCAGACAGGAATAAGGGTATAGATAGCATACTGTCCCAGAGTACAGAGTAGTTTGTACAGTACGGTGATGAATAGTTATGTACATGAATGGATGATAGAATTAGCCTCAAGAGGTATGGAAGGTCACAAAGAAGGGGGACAAGTTAAATGCTGAGCAGCAAATGAGTGGATCTTTGAGGAAAGAACCAAAATATTGGGAACCGTTAATACTGTGAGGGGAACTAAAGTAAAGGGACATGGTTAAAGAACAACAATTTGGCTCACGGGGAAAAGACAGACATTTGTATATGGGATTAACAGAAAAAGAGTACAAGAAGAAACATAAAGCTCTTGGGGGGGGGGGGATAGACTGAAAATAATTGAAATGCTAGTGGACTTCAGAATGTAACAGCCTCAAACTCATTTCAGGTGAACGGATTTGATTTCTTTACCACCTGTCACTGTTTCAGTATACTAGATGGGGAGTATTCTGTGGGAAGCTGACACATCCTCCTTATGTCCAGATTGGTTTTCATTGGGTGCTCTGGTTTTCACCCGTGTTCCAAAGAATTACTGTAGGTAAATTGTCATTTCTCCAAACTGCCAGCAAATGTGTGCATGCTGTGATGGGGGTAGTGCCTTGCAAAGGATTGTTTTCTTTAACTTGTAGCCACTGAGTGTTCAGAGAGGCTGTAGCTCCTTTATGACCCCACAGTGGATTAATCGAGTAATCAGACATTGAACGAGCTAGTTTTAAGTAGACAGTTTTGTGTGTGTATATCTATCTATATATTTATATATATATATATATATATATTTTTTTTTTTTTTTTTTTTTTTTTTGGGTTGATAACCCCCTAACTGCTGATCATTTTCAGATTTGTCCTCAGAATACTGGCTGCTTTGTATTTAAAAATATTTATCTCAAAAATGTTTCAATTTCATAATGATCTATAAGACATCATTGAACTGAGCTGCTTACCCTCACAGATAAAGGAGCAGCTGTGTATTGAATTTTAATGAAAAAATAAATGTCAATGTAATTTTTATGCCGTGATTTTATACAAAGAATGAAAAGGTCACTTTTATACTGAAGTAGTACTGCTTTTAGGCCTGAAATCACACCAGCTTTATATGTTTGTTTTAATAGGTTTTATTTATTTTGCTATGCAGAAAACTGAAAACCACACATTTATTTTCAGCTGCTTTGTAAAAGAATTGCACAATTCAGGTCTGAATTCCACCCTAATTTAAAGTACAATATCTCTTTCCTGCTTCAAAATATTCTCATGAAGCTTTCAGGGCAACATCCTTTGATAATCCAATTTTCATTTTGTTTTCCGCTGCCTAATACCTTTTACAAAAAATAAGGTAACAGTCTCAGATGTGGGCATGTCTCTCAGACCATGTAATATTTGCATGTTTTGCTGTAACTTGTAGAAATTACAAAAAGTACAACTTATGTACAAAAAGAGTATTGTTTTGTTTCTCGGTTATTAGGAGCACACCATTAACATGATTCAGATGCATACGGTGTGTGTCTGCTTGAAAAATGCAAAATATGCTTTATTTTTTTTTATAAAACAGCAAAAGTAGATCATCCAAATTTCTATACAATACCACTGGTGGTACTTAACAGTAATGAAGCATTTCATTGTAACCATAAGTACTGTAGTTAATTTATATGATATATTTATTATGTTTGCATTGTACATTGATAATCCTGAGCTATAAAATGTATGTAGTGTGTGATTCCAGCTGTAAAGGCGCATACATAATTGCATCTTCTTGTAATATCATTTTCTGTATGCGAGTGTCTAAAACTGGGGGAGCACAGGTCCGGTAAGAAACTTCTGTATTCAGGAGAAATACAGATTGTTTTGTATGTATTGACATGACATTAAAGAAGTGTTTAGGCCATTATTATATTCAGTGTTTTGAGCAGTTTAGTGTAGCATGCAAAATGAAAACAGTGTAATCCAAAAGCAGTAAATGCATGTGAACTAAAGCCACTGGGGCATATATTTGAAATGCTATATCTGTGACTCCCTTTGAGATTTTGTTGAACATCATAATGAAAGGATGTTCAACTACAAAGCATACATAAGACTGCAATTCAAACCTCAACGCTGGGAGTGTAGAACATCTCTGAATTTGGCCCCACAACTTTAGCTGCTTGAAAGCATGGCATTGTAGCCACATTATCTCACAACTAAAAAATACATTTTACTTGTGAAATATAGAGGATTTTTAATTCTGATGTAGTCACAACTCGGTCAAAAAGTAGTTTAGAACATTATTGTGTGCACTGCAATGTGAAGAAGTTCACCATATCACTTAAACTTAAGAGAGTATAATGCAGAATGTCAGACTGGCAGTATAGTCATGTGAACTAACGTTTCTGAAGCTTTTCTTTGGTAGACTATAATCCCTGTCCCTGTTTGATATTTCAGATACAAGTTTCTTGAAAAACAACAGGGCATTCATCTACAAAACACACATAAGACTGCAATTCTAGCAGCAGAACTGACAGTGCAGCATATTCTGATTTTAATGACAGCTTCAGCTGCTTGAAAGCATGGCATTGTAGCCACAGCACTTTACAAGTGAAAATATATTTTTTCTGTGGAAATGAATAGGATTTTTACTTCTGGCCTAATGAGAACATAGTTCATATATTCTGGAATTTAGTTATGCCCAGCCTTTTGTGTAAAAGTCAAATAGCCTCAATGTAGAAACCAATAACAGTGATGTAGACTGTGACAACAAAAGTCTTTTGAATTGCTCAATTTAGTAGTTGTATATAAAGGAGCATATATCAGTTCCCTGAAAGGTAGCCCACAGTTAAAAAAAAAAAAAAAAATTGTAGAACTTCTAGGTACAGAATACTACTTTTTGGATACAACATCCAGACAGCATATTGTCCCAGTGGAATCACATAATATAAATGTCATGTCGCTCTTTAATCAGTACTGTCCCCTCCTGCAACCCATGTCAGTAATCATTCAGAAGTAATTGTATAGTCTGCCTTTGTTTTTCTATGCAGCTTGCCACCCACCCACACAGTCACTTTTGACAGTCACCTCTCATGTGATAGCTAAAAGGGGTGAAATAACAGCCAGAGTAATGCATTTCCACCCCACCTATGGGAATAGGGCACCCTACCCCCATATTGACTGCAGTAAAAACTATGGTACTATGGCCATACCTCTCAACCATACCGAATTCCTCGGTAGTTACTGGTTTTGAGGTTAAAGTAATGGAGTGCCATACATTTCTGAGTGGCCCCTTCAATTCCCAATATCACAATTTTAAGCTCTGCCAGATGTCATTATGCATCGCCATCAATATGCAGAGGTGTGCGTGATGACATCAGCAGTGCCTGTCTGCCTGTCAGATGCTGGGAGACGGTCTGGGGAAAGATGAGTTCTGGCAGGGGTATGAGAGCAGTAGTAGTGACAAAGTCGACATGTAGCTGGCTGTTTCTTCCCCAGTATTTAAGCAAGCATAGTGGAAATGGAACGGTGCTTTTTTGACAGGGAACAGCTGTTGTTTGGCCGAGTTAGAGAACAGTTCATGAAATGCTTATGCGTTTCAATGCCAGCTTGCTGTCCCCATTCCTGCACCTTGTCATTTTGTGGACTTTCTCAAGAGAACAGGTAGAGCATATAGATAATAATTTCCCATTCTTGACAGGTAGCCTGTGCTTGTACTTTTGGGAGTTGAGACAAGTATTTACCAACTGAAACTATATTTACTGCCAACTAAAACTATCTTGCTTCCGAAATTGCTTTATGTATTGACTTAAAATAACGGTTACAGCAGTGTCAGGTGACATAGTTTTAGCAATTAGCATTATAAATATCTGTACTCAGCTTCCCAAAAATGTCAGTGTGAACCATTACATCTAAAAAACTATCTTGACATTAGAGGAGTGCATACCAAACTTCAAGAAAAGTAGTTGTATTGTGTAAAAATTCTACAAAATGTAAGAGAGTCTCATATGAGTCCTTCATCATCAAAATGTTTATAAAACAATACATGTGTTCTGTAACGTAAATCATTAAAAATATCTGCTGTTCCTACTGTGCTAAAATATTTGCATACGAACTGGCACATGCCGTGCCTATCGCCACCCCAACCTTCTGTAGAAAATATTCTGTTCCATAATTAAACACATTATTTTCTAAAATTAGTTCAAGTAGTGTACAAATCAGCATAACTCTAGAGTTGGAAAAAACATTTCATGTAGCTAAAAAAGATCTAACATTTTCAATTCCATCATCATTTGGAATTACAGTGAAAAGAGAGTTGATACCAAGAGTCGCAAACAACATGTCATCACTGAGTACACCATTTTTAGACCATATGTAAAGATCATTCAAGAAATGTTTTGCATCTATTAGCACAGTGTCTACAGTATCAAGAACAGGCTTTAACTGTTTTTCAACGTAAATAGAGAGAGGCTGCGTGAGCCATCCTCTCCCAGAAACTGTAGGCTGAAATGGGGGGGTCACTAACATCTTTGTGTATCTTTAGTAAACCAGAAGTTATTGGAATATTAGGGTGCCCTACTGTAAAATAACTAAAGTCTTAATCAGTCAAATTTGTAATTAATAAATCATATAAATAAAAAATCCACCCTGTTAGTAAGTCCAATGACTTGAAATTGATGCAAATGAACGTAAATATCAGCATCATCCAACATATTAAGCATCTTCTCATGATACACTGATCTGTCCATTACTACTATCCCAACCCCATTGTCGGGTGGATGTATCTCAAGGTGTGGGGCTTTAAACTAACTGGTTTAAAGCTTCTTGCTCCTTATAACTTAAGTTATAAAAACTACCTTGATGTTTCTCATTCAGGGTTCATCTTGTATCGTTGTCACATAAATTAACAAATGCATTCAATGCAGGTTTCATCTCTGGTATAAAAACACTTGTTATTTTAAAACAATTACATTTTACTGTTTTATTTGGGTATAACGAACTAATCATCGTATTTTATTTATTTATTTAGTTATTTATTTGCAGTTGGTTTACCAGGATAATCCATTGGGCCAAGATGAACCCATTTTCAATGGAGTCCTGGGGAGAAAAGCTCCAGTAACCAGTTACACTAGGTTATACATTAAAATTACAAAGTTTACAGTAAACAAGTTACACTAGGTTATACATATATATAGATTACAAAGTTTACAAGTGAACAATAAGTAAGTATAGTTCTAGAAACCAGGTTAAAATAGGCTTTTGGTTAAGATATAAAAATTTACAAGTGATACAATTTAGTGTGAGACAAGAGTTCTAGTATCAGATTACAAATGGTTTTTAGTTTGAGTACAATTATTTCAACTGTCT